>NW_022983150.1:0-119562 GCF_011762595.2 Tursiops truncatus
TTCTCAGATATGCTCATTGAACAACCCTTAAGGTGGATTGACATTCCACTGCCGAGAATAGAATATGGTGTTCTTTAGAAATCGGGGGGGAAGAAAATAGGCCACCAGATGTACTTTCTTTAATTTAAATTGTTTATACATATGAACAATTGTTATATATGTGTATGTATACTTGTTCATATATATGAATGATTTAAAATTAAAGAGATAGATATATACACACACATATATATATATATGTATATTTAAATTTTGGCTTCTGTTAGCAAGTAGTAAATTAAATTATTAGCAGATCCATACTGCAGGGAAATAACCAATCAGATTTCATTCAATAGCTTGCTTTTTTGTAGATTTATGGTTGTGATTTTATATCTGCAGGTATGTTTGCTGAAGAAAATATTTCAGCCACTTTACACAAAATTAAATTCATTTAATACCAATGCGGCATGTCTCAAATGTCTTAATACAGTTTTAATCTTGAATCGCATCAGAAGTATGAAATTAGAAACATACCCCAAAATCATTTGAAGATATAATTACTTTCATTTCCCTTAGACTTTTGAGACTTTTGAAAAACAAGTATTTAGTTGTACTTATCTGTTTCTGTCTAAGGATAGCAAACACTGAAACACAATTCTTTTTAAAAGTCAGTATTGAAAATATATTGTCCAAGATGATCAAAACTAAGGAAGTGGCAAAGAAATTCAAAAATTTAAACTTTCAAAGGGTGCTTTTTTTGTGAATGTGTAGTACTTGTTCTTCTGAAGGAATTAATCTTTTTAAAAATTTAATTAACTTATTTTTTATTGGAGTATACTTGGTTTACAGCGTTGTGTTAATTACTGCTGTACAGCAAAGTGACTCTGTTATACATATGTATATACATTCTTTTTCATACTCTTTTCCATTATGGTTTATCACAGGATATTGAATATAGTTCCCTGTGCTATATAGTAGGACCTTGTTGTTTAGCCAATCTATATATACCAGTTTGCATCTGCTAATCCCAAACTCCCAGTTCATCCCTCTCCCACCTGCTTCCCCCTTGGCAGCCACCAGTCTATTCTCTATGTCTCTGATTCTGTTTCTGTTTCATAGATAGGTTCATTTGTGTCATATTTTAGATTCCACATATAAGTGGTATCATGGTATTTGTCTTTCTCTTTCTGACTTACTTTGCTTAGTATGATAATCTCTAGTTGCATCCATGTTGCTGCTGCAAATGGCATTATTTCATTCTTCTTTTTATGGCTGAGTAGTATTTCATTGTATCTATGTACCACATCGTCTTTATCCATTCATCTGTTGATGGACATTTAGGTTGTTTCCATGTCTTGGCTATTGTGAATATTGCTGCTGTGAAGATCAGGGTGAACGTGTCTTTTTGAATTATAGTTTGGTCTGGATATACGCCCAGGAGTGGGATTGCTGGATCATATGGTAGGTCTATTTTTAGTTTTCTGAGGAACCTCCATACTGTTTTCCACAGTGGCTGCACCAACTTACATTCCCACCAACAGTGTTGTAGGAGGGTTCCCTATTCTCCACACCCTCTCCAGCATATGTTATTTGTAGACTTTTTAATGATGGCCATTCTGACTGGTGTGAGGTGGTACCTCATGGTAGTTTTGATTTGCATTTCTTTAATAATTGGCAGTGTTGAGCATCTTTTCATGTGCCTATTGGCCATCTGTATTTCTTCTTTGGAGAAATGTCTCTTTAAGTCTTCTGCCTATTTTTTTGATTGGGTTGTTTGCTTTTATTGTCATCAAGTTGTATGAGCTGTTTGTATATTTTGGAAATTAAGCCCTTGCTGGTCGCATCATTTGCAAATATTTTCTCCCATTCTGTAGGTTGTCTTTTCATTTTGTTTATGGTTTCCTTTGCTGTGCAAAAGCTTGTAAGTTTGATTCGGTCCCCTTTGTTTATTTTCATTTTTATTTCTATTGTCTTGGGAGACTGACCTAAGAAAACATTGGTATGATTTATGTCAGAGAATATTTTGCCTGTGTTCTCTTCTAGAAGTTTTATGGTGTCATGTCTTATGTTTAAGTCTTTAAGACATTTTGAGTTTATTTTCGTGTATGGTGAAAGGATGTGTTCTAACTTCACTGGTTTATATAAGGCTGTCCAACTTTACCAACACCACTTGCGGAAGAGACTGTCTCTTTCCCATTATATATTCTTGCCTCCTTTGTCAAAGATTAATTGTCAAAGATTAACTGAGGTGTGTGGGTTTATTTCTGGGCTCTGTATTCTGTTCCATTGATCCATATGTCTGTTTTTGTGCCAATACCACGCTGTTTTGATTACTGTGACTTTGGAGTACTGTCTGAGTCTGGGGTGGCTATGCCTCCAACGCTGTTCTTTTTCTTCAGGAATGCTTTGGCAATTCTGGGTCTTTTATGGTTCTGTATGAATTTTAGGATTATTTGTTCTAATTGCGTGAAAAATGTCATGGGTAATTTGATAGGGATCGCATTAAATCTGTAGATTGCTTTGGGTAGTATGAGCATTTTAACAATATTAATTCCTCCAACCCAAGAACATGAGATGTCTTTCCATTTCTTTGAATCATCTTCACTTTCCTTTATTAATGTCTTACAGTTCTCCGTGTATAAGTCTTTTGCCTTCTTGGTGAGGTTTATTCCTAAGTATTTTATTTTTGGGGTTGTGATTTTAAAAGGCATTGTTTTTTTACATTCCCTTTCCGATATTTCATTGTTGGTATAAAGAAATGCAACCAATTTCTGTATGTTAATCTTGTATTCTGCTACCTTGCTGAATTCGTTTATCAGTTGTAGTAGTTTTCATGTAGAGTCTTTAGGGTTTTCTCTATATAGTATCATATCATCTGCATCTAATGACAATTTTACTTCTTCCTGAAGGAATTAATCTTGAAGTTCTACTAAGACTTTTGGGATACCTGTTTTAATGAGCCACTACTTCCTGCCTGAGATTGCACTATGCACCAGAGATTCTAGAATTAGCATAATAAAACTAATAATGCAAACAACAGCAACAAATCTTCACAAACCTCCCTTGCAAGGAAGTAAAGTCCACTGGAAAAACAGACAAGTGAAACACACATTCAAAATGGCAGTGATTCTCAAACATTTATGTGCTGAAAAATCATGACAAGCATGATACCCAGGGCAATTACTAGACCCCTTCTCCAGCTGGTCAGGTGTAAGGTCCTGTAACTCTATTTTTGGTGAATGCCTCCAGGAGAGTGTGAGACAGATGTTCTCAGTTGTCGTCAACCTTTAGTGTGCATCAGATTTGCCTGAGAATATTGTTAAAACACAGATTGCTGGGCTCCAGTGCCAGCGTTCTAACCAGTTCCCAGGTGTGGCTGATATTGCTGGCCCAGGGACCACATTTTGAGAACCACCTTTCAAAACTCTGCAGTATGCGGTTGTGTGTGTTGTGAATGAGACGGGCCCAGAGAACCAAAGGAGGGCAAAGGGACTCTGCCCTAAATTAGCCAAAGGTAACCATAGCAGCTAGAATTGATTGACCCAAGAAAAAATTATAAGAACTTTACCTGCATTTGCTCATTTAATCCTTTCAGTAAGGTACATAGGTGCTACTTAGTGTTCCTCTTTTACAGGGGTGTCCAGAGAAGGTAACTACTTTGCCCATGTCCTAAACTGCTAAGTAACAGATTAAGAATTCAAGTCTAGGAAGTCTGATTCCAGAGCCCACACCTCTACCCTTTCTGCATGTAGAGAGGAGTAAAGGGTTGTCAGTGAAGCCTTCCTGGGGGCCCTGGCCTCTGAGTGTAGATAGAAGGATGAGTGGACATAAAGATCATTATTTGTGTGTGGTGGGGGTAGGGGAGGAAGTATGAGGGCTTCCAGAAGAGCCCGCCCTCCCCATACATCTGCTATAAGCAAGTCTGATGATCAGGAGTCCGGAACATGAGTATGACTATGGGATACTGAGAAGGGTTCTAGAACCCTGAGGTTAGAGTTCTGGATCAGTTAGTAGGTAACAGAAAGTGAATGAGTGATTTACCTTACTTTCCACGGGTAGCAGGAAGTTTGGAGATAGTCCCTCTAGCGTTAGTCCAGCTGCTGAAGGGCATCACCAGGGGACTGGGTTGCTTCGCTCTTCCAGCTTCCACATGTCTAGCACGTCCACATAGCTTCAAAGTGACCCCAGAATCTCCAATAGTGTTCCAACAATTTGGGCAGGAAGAAAGAAAAGGAAAAAAGAAAAAGAAATTAAGTAAGGAAAAAAAAGGCAGTGTCTAACTCAGAGAGCAAATTTTTTACCACAGATGGTGAGCAGACTTGCACTTAGATCTCATCAGCTCGGATTTTAAACTGGCCACCTTAGCCTTAAGGATAATGGGGTCTCCTAAACCAGGGCTCTGATAGTAAGGAATAAGGAGAGAGTGGTACTGATTAGCAGTGCCTGCTGTCCCAAACAAATATTATCCCCAAACTATTTTTTTTATCCTATATTTTACTTTAAAGAATGGAGGGGAAACATTATGTATCTGTAAATAGCCTTTTAGAAAGGGTACAATTATATAGTTATACAACCCCCTGGAGGGCTCCTTTCTTCTAAAATCTCTTTAAAAACTGTTCAAGGTTAAGGACATTTTTAACTTAATTTAGTAACTTGCGGTCGATTATCTTGGAATGACATCCTCTCTCTGCAGATGTTCTGTCAGGCTTTAGAAAATTCTAGAAGTGGACAGAGAAGTGTTACGGTACATGTATTTGCAATGTGCACGTCTTTGAAATGAAATCCATTTAGGGACCAAAAGGCATTTCATGTCTTTGCTATACATTTTCACATATTTGCCTTTCCAGAATTCCTTTGAGCAAATCTGTTAGATGTAACCCATCCGTTTCTCCCATCTGAATTCTTTATTACTAAACATTCTTCAGTATGCTCTCACTCCCCTCTGTCAAAGGCGTTTCTCTGGGTCCTCACCCTTCTCATCTCATATGTGAATGCGTATCTTAAACTGAAGCAACAGTCTGCTATGACTTCTCCATAACTTGAAGAACCCGTCTTCGTGGGAAAAAAAGTAGACTTACTAACGTAAAAGGTAAAATGCGTGCAGTGTTTCTGAGAATTAAAAACTAAGATAAAAACATAAGCAAGGGAAAAAACTTACAGTGGATCCTTTTCAAAGACTTTATTTTACAGAGAAGGCAACTGAGGTTTAAAGAAAAAATGCGTTAGTTAAACACTAAATAATAAACCTTAAACCTCAGTGGAGCAACACATGGACAGTTCATTTCTCACTCACTCAGGAGTGTAGTATGGACTTTGGTGGTCTGAGGGTCAGTTTTCTGCTCAGTTATTCAGGGACCCACCACCTTCATCAAGTGGCTCTACGTTTGTCCTAAAAAGGAGAGGAGGGAGGAAGCTGCAAGCTACAATTATCAACTCGTTATCCTTCAGACATAAACTCTTCAGGTCACCTCTGGTCACATTCTTTGGGATAGAACCATACCCAGATGCAAGCGGAGATGGAGAATGTTGTTCCTATCTTGGTCCTAGTGATGCCTCTACAGGCTGGAGGAGCTAATTAAAGTGTAGTCAACAGCTCGTTGTTTCTGCCACAATGAGTGATTAGCCTAAGGCTGTGGATTAATTATGTGTGTGTGTCACATATACATATAATACACAGAAACATATATATGTGTGTGTGTGTATATACATTTTTTAGCATGAGTTGACACATGGGGCTTCTGCCGTATCAAAAGAGTACAAACTGCCTCTTGTTGCTTTTTCTTAATTGAAGTTGACTACTACTATCTATTTCTCTTCATTTTGCTACCTCCCCCCCGACTTTCAGTATTATGTGAAAATTCTGAAAGAAATAATTTCAAAGTTTCCAGTGCTTTTAAAGGTAATAGAATACTCAGCCCTTAACAATTTTCCTGTGTGAAACTTTTGCCAGACTAAAATAGTTAACTTATGAAAAGTAAATTTAGATTGATACAAAAGAGAAAATAAGCTGATTTTTTTTCTTTTTTAAACAAATACCCTGAGCCAGGGTGGAAAATAAATGGAAAACTGGAGGAATTTAGATCCTTTTGTTGTAAATTTAAATATTTTTAATTGTAAAAATAATACAGGCTCATTGCAGAAACTCCAAAATTGAAAGGATTTAAAGAAAAAAGGAAAAATAACTCAAAATCCCATTTCTGATAAATCATCTCTGTAACATTTTTGAGGGTATCTTTTGAAACTTTTTTGTGACGGGGTGCATATAAATACAATGCAAGTATAAAATACCTTTAATTATTATATCAAACTACAAAACAGTTCTATAACATTTTTATTTAATAATATAAGTATGATTACTCATCACCTAATAAAAATCTGCAGCATCATTTTTAATGGTTGAACAGCATTCTGTTATTTATTTAACCAGTCCCTACTGTTCAACATTTAGATTATTCCTGTTTTGCTCTGCTAAACAATGAGACAAGCATCCTTGTTCATATGTCTTTGAGCATTTGTTTATTTCCTTAGAATGGACTTCTAGAACTTGAATGGCTGGTTGTCAGTTCTGGTACATACTGACATATTGTCTTCCAGAAAGGTTACCGTGCTTTTTATTTCTACCAAGAATTTAACATCTAGTGTGGTTTCTTACACACACTCATCAGTACCAGTATTATCAATATCAATACCAGTATTATCAAGTTTTTTAAAACTTTGTCATTCTAGTCAGTAAAATATGACACCTGAATTATTTTATTTGTATTTCTTTGATTAATAATAGCAAGGTTGAACATATTTTCATATCTTTATTGGCTGTTAATACTTTTTACTTTGTGACTTTATGGCATCCATTTTTCATCGATGTATAACAACCTTTTATACATCAATGTGTTTATTTTGTTGTTTGTTGTAAATGCAATTTTTTTCTCTTCATTTATTAATTTTTATTTTGTGTGTGTTGAACTTCTTTAATACTGTCAAGTCTATTCAAAAACCCTTTAATGAACACAACAAATGTGGAAAATCAGTCATTCTCCTGCATTTTGTAATCAATGTATTTCCTTTTGGGCAGTATGGAAATGTAGGTTCTTATTTCATCTTATGGTTGGAAAGAATCTATTCCCTCGGAAAGGGATTATAGTCTCCATGATGCAGTAATGGGAGATTTTATAGGGTAGGCAGGGTCTACAGAAGAAAAAACCCTAAACCACACTCCATTGGTGGTTGCCTTATTTATAAAAATGGCATTTGAGGTTGTGTGACTGCCATCAGGTAAGCAAAATTAATTTTTAGCATGAAGTACTCCTATCAGCAAGAACAGCCTAGGATAGGCTAGCAGTAAGAAGTGAGGGGTTATGGGATTGGGGCATAGCCTCTGTTTCCTCTAATGCAGCTGGAAATTTAAACTCTGGGGCTCCTGCTTGATCCAAGCAGCCCAGCTAGTATGTGTTGCCAGGTAGGGTGAATAGACTCAGAAGTACAAGAGCTCATCCTTGGTCCCCTCTGGAAATGAGCAGAGAATACTGTGTCAAGCAGAGGTGATCAGTCCATGGTCTGGAGACTTGGATCTCCTCACAGAGTCCTTAAAGTCAGGGTGAGACAAAATGCCAATACAAATTATATTGATGACAGTATCAATGAGGTGACATTGAGTCCTTTGACCCAACGTGTGTCTGCAGTGTGCCATCCATTAGTAAATGGGCAAAGCCATTTGACAGATCTATCTGATACAATGAATGAATCTGACACTCATAGTTTGAAAAACTGAAACTGTATCCATTTGTCAAGAACAGTGGCTACTTGTTCTGCTTTATTCCCCCTGGTAGAACTAGGTAACATTGCAGGCAGTAAGACGTTCCGGCATTTCACCCTGGAGTAGCCCCAAAACTGAAGAAGCTGTCTTATCAGTAGTTAGCTCCTTGTCACCAAGAATATTAAAGTAGATTTGTATGATTAGCAAATTAAAGAGACTGTAGTGCCTACCACTACTGTATTCACTAAGGCACCCAAGTTATTCTAAAGAAATCCTCATAATACATTAGGACCGTTTTGAATATTTTTATTTGATTAGCCATAATCTTCTAGTTATAACATCCATCACCATTTTGACCAGTGAAACTTGGCCTTCTTTTCTTACAGCCTAGCCCTGTGGTCTTGGGCTAATCACTAACCTGCTTAGATACAATTTTCTTCTCTATGAAATAGAAACAATATTATATGCTTTGAAGGACTGCAGGAAGATGAGCTGTAATGTTTATCAAGTGCCTAGTAAGTAGCCTGGCCCATAATAAATACTTGGCTAATTGTAGATGTTAGTTTCATTTTTAGTTTTATTTCCAAACATTGCTCTTTACTTTTGGAACTCTAAAACTTGTTTTGAGAGTGGAGGACTTGTTGTTTGGATTCCTCCAACACTCTCTGTATATTCTGTACTTCTATCCCTACATCATTTATATTAATGGAATAAATGATCTTTGGTGTGGTGATTCCAAGGTGACGAGGAGCTAAGTGGAGGTTCCGTATACACCTGGAAGTATGGATTTTCATGCCCAGTGCAAATGTGGGAAAGGCATTATTCCCACATTATAAATGGGGTAAAGACCTCCAACTTGAGGAGACTCTGGGTTGAGAGATGAGAGATCCTACAGGGTACCACAGGGGCTTTTATGTTCTGTAGCAAGACTTTGCACCTTATACCCTTGTAGTTAGAAGTAAAGCATACCACATAACTAATATCTAGTAAGCATTAGAGTTAGAATAGCTACCATTTAGTTAACGTTTCCTTTGTGTTAAGCATTTTACAGTTACAACATATGGATGGATACTATATTGTAATGGTTAAGAGTGTAGTTTTTTGAGCTAGATAATCCTGGATTGGAATCTCATCTTTATTACCTCTTTTTTTCCTGTTTTATTGAGGTATAATTGACAATATTGTGAGATAGTCAAAGAGTATATCATGATGATTTGATATACATATGCATTGCAAAAGGATCCTTCCCATCACATTAATTAATACATCTAACAGCTCATGACACCTTTTTCCTTTTTTTCTTTTTTTGGTGAGAACACTTAAGTTCTATTCTCTCAGAAAATGTTAGTTATACAATACAGTATTATTGACTGTAGTAACTATGTTATACAGTAGATCCTCAGACCTTATTCATCCTGCAGCTGAAAGTTTGTACCCTTTTACCAATCTTCCCCTCTTTTCCCCACTCACACCCCAGCCCCTGGCAACCAGTTTTCTACTCTGTTTCTATGAGTGTGGCTTTTTTTCTTTTTAGATTCCATATATAAATGATATCATTCGTATTTATCCTGTCTGGCTTATTTCATCAGCATAATGCACTCCTGTTTCATCTATATTGTCACAAATGAAAGGATCTCCTTCATTTTTTTAAGGCTGAATAATATTGCATTACCTCTTAAATGAGTGACTTTTGGTACATTGTTTACACTTTCTAAGCCTCAGGGTTTCTTTTCTTCTGTAAAAAAAAAAAAAAAATATATATATATACTAACAGGTTATTTTCTGATATGTGGAATGTTTGTTGAATCAACAGATATTTAGCTGAGATCATAAATGTGACACTTAGCACTATATTAACATTTATTAATACTCTCCCTGTTAATTTCTACAGTAAATTGTATAATAAGTAACAATAATAATAGTACTACTAGTAGTTTTAGAAAATGCATAGGATGTGCCAGGCATCATATACTGTACTACCCTCCTTCATGTGTACCACAAGTTACATGTGGATATCATCTTCCACGTTGTTTCTTTTAGAGAAAATTGAAGCTCAGCAAGATTGAGTAGCTTGCTCCAGATGTGAACTCAGGTCTGAATCACTCCACATAGAGGTTCTTAATGACTCCATGTCTTTAATTCCACATCTGCATTTGTTTGTTGTTGTTGTTGTTTTCAACTTTTCAAGCATCTGATCTGAAATTCCTTTCTCTTTGGGGAATTTTCCACTTTGTGGGTCTTGGTGAGAAACAGAGCCTTCCTCTCGTTATACAAGCTGAACATGTCAGGTACACTGTTTACTCACATGCTCAGTCTCCCTTACAGATGGAAAACAGTCGGGCGACCTCGGGTTGGCCAACTGCACCCCTCTCTTGGATTTTGAATTACAAATAAATGATGTAAAGAAGCAAGGCCAGCAGTGCTGGGTCAACCTCCTGTTTCCTGTTGCTGCTTGGTAGCAAGGCCAGCTAGGACTTATAACATCACTTTGGCCTGATCCTATAAATTGCAATAGCATAGCCTTGGCTTTCGGTTGTTTCGTCTGCTTCTAGTTACTGAGGCCTAACCATAAACTTCCAAAAGTTTCCTTTTCTGCTCAAATTAGCCGTATCTGGTTCCTGATGATTACAAATAAGACCTTTCCTGATATACAATGGTGACCTACTTATCCAGGCAGACGTAACATCGTCCTGGCAGGGACAGAGGGCAGGCAAGTTCCTTGAACAGCTGAACAAGAAGAAAAAGACCTAAGAAGGAAGAATTGAAGCCAGTTCTGCTTGTGCTATAATTCTACCCGCAGCTGCCTCTGTTTCACAGACCACATGCTGAGGACCATGTCCCTTCCCCTGTAACAGACGAGCAAAGTAGACCCAGGCCTTCCAACCCAGAGACCAGCTGAGCTGTACCGTGGGCAATCTAGGATGTGAAAGACTTCACTCAATGTCTTTGTCACTTGACACATTGCTCCTCTCTTTGAGAAGTAGCTTCTTTGTGTGACAAGAATGTGCTAAACCAACAGTTAAGTGGACAGAGGTGAAAGATGCCAAAATTAGCTACAGAAAAAAAGGCGTAAAGACTTGTATTTTCTGTTATTTGAAGGTGTTAAGACCCCACATAGAATATGAGTCCTTTAAAGGAGAGTTGTGAATGGCCCAGGGAATGTTGAATTTCCATGTGGCAATATGTTCGTGATCGGTCATGATGATGATGATGGTAGCATCAGTAGCATTTATCAGTGTTTCCTGGGTGAGAGGCACTTTATCCTAATGACCTTTTATCCCCATGACGACCCTGTGATGTAGGAAATACTGTTTCAGCATCTTCAGGGTTTTTTTTTTTTTTTTTTTTTATAATCAGGAATTTACCCTAGATCACAGTTGGGTGGTAGAACGACCAGAACTGGACACTAGCCTTTCCTGAATTCCCACAGTGTGATCTTAGCAGTTGTATTGCCTGATGCAGAGCCATGTAATGTTGCCAAAGCAATGAAACGTGTACCTATTTCTAACAGATTCTAACTCAGAAGCTCTGGGGTTAAGTGCAGAGCAGTTGAGTGTGATTGTCTTTACAGACAGTAGATAACTTAAGAGAAGTTGTTTAAAAGTATATTTGCATATTGCACTACGCTGTCATATCTGTGACTGGTTAGCTATTGAGTAACTAACAAATCCCAATCCCAACTCTAATCTCATTCATCTCTTGTATGATATTTGACCTAATTGAGGCAGATTTTTTTTTGTTCTTCCCCACAAACACACATCGAACATCCAAAACATGCTTACCATTTGTGAGCATATTCTCTTAGTTATTTAGGAGTTGAGCAAGAGTGAGAGAGAAGGGCTTCCCTGGTGGCGCAGTGGTTGAGTGTTCTGCCTGCCGATGCAGGGGACGCGGGTTCGTGCCCCGGTGCGGGAAGATCCCACATGCCACGGAGCGGCTGGGCCCGTGAGCCATGGCCGCTGAGCCTGCGCGTCCGGAGCCTGTGCTCTGCAACGGAAGAGGCCACAACAGTGAGAGGCCCGCATACAAAAAAAAAAAAAAAAAAAAAAAAAAAAAAAGAGTGAGAGAGAAAAAGACACAAAAATATGAAATACGGTCATCATGTTTTTAATAACCTTTATGTTGTTAATCCCTCTTAGCATTTACTGCCATTCACTCATTTGTATTATTTGGGGTATAGCAGTTTATTCACACAGCATTTTTACATATGGCTTATCATTTGTATTCTATTTTAATAACACTAATAATTATAGACTATTGACAAACTCATCAGACCCTACATATTCATTTCAAAATCATGAAAATAAGGTGGAAAATGAGGTGTAAAGTGGAAAATCTATGTGTACGTTTTCATTGGTGGAATGAGGAGCTACCTGAATATATCACTCCTTTAGCTTTTCCTTCAAATAGTGCACTTTTTCCTCCATGCATAGGAGTCACTTCCATTAGGTAAACAGTAGTCTTGAGGGCAAACCTCAGAAGTAGAAACGGGAGAACTTTTCAGTTATGGTAAAATCAAACATATTTTTCTTCAGTAGTGAAAAAAAAAAATTCTTCATGAGAAGTTCAACCACCGTGAGTTCCATGGTGAAAAACTTTCCACTTATAGATGCAACTTCCTCCAGAATTCTGAGAAATGTCGGTAGTAGAGAGGGGTGTTGCATACACCTGTTTCATTTCGCTCTGACTTTTCCTTCTCCTTTCTCTATTGACATTAAAATCTATAGTGAAAGCACATAGTAAGCAGTCTAGGACAATTGATATGACATTTGATCTAAATCTCCAAAGTCTATTTTAGATGGGGATGCTATGAGAGTCACAGGAGGGGAAAAAAATCTAGAATTATTCTTATGTGATCAAATGTACTAAAATAACAAAAGCAAATCTTATTTCTAGCTAATAACATAGCATTCCTTCTGTGATGTCATATTATGGCAGAAAAGAAATATATGCGTCTATTTTCTTCTATATTAAAACTGCTAAGGAGTGGGGACCAATGAACTAAATCAATTGTTTTGGGTTCAAGTTGTAGTTTTTAGTAGCCATCCTTCTTAGCAAGTTTTCAGAAGCAAATGTAGTTCGTTTACTATCACCACTAAATGTGCCATTGTGTAGATTTGTGGAAAAAAGTATTATCAAATATATATACTTTAAAATGATTTGTGTAAATTTATCTATTCATATTATTATTCTCCCCAAGTAAATCAAAATATACTATATACTATGTTTTTCTTCTATAGCTTAAAAGGGGAATGTATGTTGAAACTTATTCAAATATTTATTAGGTGTCTACTAAGTGCCAGGCACTCTACTAGGCAGTAGAGATGTTGTATTAGAGGTGGAAAATGTCCTTGACCTCCAGAACTGATACGCTTGTAAGAGAAATACTGGGTCAAACTAAGTCAAGTTTCTTTGCTACAGAGCTTTTTACGAGTCTTGAGAATTATGAGTCTCTGATAAGGAGATGTAGTGGACAACAGATGCCAAATTTATTTGAAATCTTTTCCTTCATGGACTGTCTCATAGGATTTATGATCCACTGAACACACCTTGAGAGACACTAGTATTCTGCAGTGGTTAGTTAATTGTTTTCTATTAAACAACTATATACTGAATCCATGATATTATTATCTGGATTTTTTGGAGGATACAATGATGTACATGGCCACTGTGATGATAAGGGGGTCCAGTTTAGTTAAGAAGAGAAACCACAGGAGCTGTAACTTAATGTAACAAAGAAATACACACACATATACATATATTTATATGTAAATTACTATTTATATAGTATACAATGTCTTCTGAAGAAGATAGAGTTGTTTGTAACTTGGGATCTCACAGGAGGTTTCACAGAGAAGGTAGACCCTGAGCTGGGCAGAATTTCAGTAAGTTAATTTGGTTCTGACCGTACGATAAAATCAGGTATTTGCACTGGTCAATCTGACCTTGATGGAACAGCATTCCATTTGCAGGGAATGGTGTGATCAAACATGCAGTGGTGGAGATTGCCAGATGGTAATATTCCAGTACCTGGAAAGTGTTGGAACATCTGCTTTCTCCACGGTCTAGAAAAGTGAATATCAAGTGAAATGCAAGTATAATGGAGGCCAGTGCTCTTTGCTTTGTACACTGCTTTGATTCTACAACATGCAACAACGTAGTGATCTGTTTCAGATTGTCATTATTCGAGAGGGTTCTTAGTAACAGGAGTGGAAAAGGAAGACCTCTCTTCCTGTGTTTCTGCCCTATGCTCTTAAGCCAGAAAAGGTACCAACATCACTGACCTGACCTTGTCTCAGGTATCTATCAGGATCTACTAGAATCATTCTAGTGAAAGGTAACTAGACGTCCAAAGGACTTAAAAGATACACTATAACCTTTGTATACTTTATATACCTGGTGAAACAAAAATGTCACCTGAGTGGTCCCCTTCCCTAGAAATACCAGTATGTTTTTCCAGTGCATGGCAGAACTTTGCAGGTAAAACTGGGATAAAGGTGAAGAACAGTCTTAAAATTCTAGTCCTTGAACAGCACCTAACACACAACAGGTTTTCAATAATCTGAGCAACAGTATTCACAAATAATGACCATCAGCGTAACTGCTCTTTTGTGCCAAAATACATTACCATATTACTTTTTTTCCTTCAGCTTTACAACTTGGGTTCTATTATTGTTTCCGTTTTACAGATTAGGAAAGTGAGGCTCAGAGATGCTAAGTCACTTGGGCAAGGTCACAGAACTTGTAGGAGATAAACCTGCAGCCTTACTGTTGGATCCTACAAAGCAGACCGTAATTTAAGTCCTTCAAAATATACCTCAGAACATTTGAGTAAATTAATGAATAAATCCTCCTAGTCAGACTGACCAGATCATTATATTAGGTTCAGCTGTAAGTGGAGGAAAGTCATAATCATAGTTGGACAGTTAATACAGTAATTTACTTGCTTTGAATTTTCTAAATGATGTTTAGCTGGTAGTTTCATGATGATAACCATCGAATAAAAACAGGCATATTTTGGTGTTTGGAATAAGATCTCATATTGAGTAAAATACATATTGATTTCTAGACCTATATGATGTGAGTAACAGATGACATTGAGATGCCATCTAGAAGTACTCTTGTGCAGTTCATCATGTCAACCCAGCTAATAATTTTAGAATGTTCAGAGTGAATAATATATGCAGCCATAAAGCATATTTATAATCAATGCAAATAATGTTTTTCCTATGCTAAACCCAGAGTTAAGTTATAACACGCATCGTAAGATTAATGGGCCATTTTTTCTTCATCACTTTGCTAAATTATTTCGTCTGGAAACCATTCAGAAGGTTGCGAATTGGAGCTGAGCAGTAGTAGTGAGACTGTGCCTCTGATGATGAAACTATTTCCACCCCGACCCCTACTGCTCCCTTCTTGGGAAAGAAGGCAACATTTCTCCTAGAAAAAGTCACAGGTTTATAAGCTGGCTTGACTAATACGTTTGGAGGAATAGTGTGTCTTTTAAGCAGAGCCTATCTCAGCATATAAAATAATTTTTACCTACCATTTAATGAAATTAACACTCACTTTGAGGCTAGGTCTTTTGCCATTTGACTCCTGGATCACGTGTATGGATATATTTTTTTCTTGAGACGAAGTGTGAACCCAATATAGTATCCATCATTCAGTCTATCTAGCTGATGTACATCCTCTGAAGCACAAGCTCCGTGAGGCCAGGCACTTTATCTGCTCTATCAGTGTAGCCCTGATGCCTAGTGTCTAGCTTTTGGAGATTCTTAATAAACATTTGTACTGAATAAGGTATGTATATGGTGAGCAAAAGTTGGCTTCCCATTTTACAGTCAAGAGTATCCCACTCATGTTCTGTGAACACTGGATAGCAGAATCTTACTATGTTATTTTTCTGTTCCCTTTGCAAGTTTCCTGAAAGGGCATTCCTGTCCTTAGAATGTCCATCTCCTCCCATCTTCCTGGAGAATAACTCTTCTTTCTTAGATACTTAGTCCCATTACTGACTCTTTAAGATTGAATTTATTACCTCCTTACAAACAGAAAAATGCAGTGCTGTTTTTTTTGGGGGGGGACATTTATCACCAGAAAATTATTCTAACACCTGAAATTCTGGACCTAAAATGCCTGGACTAGTGGTTCTCAAAGTCTGGTATCCAGACCAGCACATCAGCTGCACGTAGGAATTTTTAGAAGTGAAAGTCTTGGGCCCTGCTGCAGACCTACAGACTCAGACACTCTGGGGGTGGGGCCCACTACCTGTTTCAGCAAGGTCTCTTGGTGATGCTGATGCATACTCAAGTTTGAGAGCCACTGCTTAGACCTAGAACTTAAGGTTTAGGCTTTGGACAGATCTGAGTCCTAAACACTACTGAGACACTGGAGTGACCATGAGCAAGTTACTTCTGGGAACCTCTTAGCATCTGTGTGCCTTGCTTAGCTAATAGTGATTTTAATTAATTAGAATAATGCACACAGTGTACTCAAGAGAGTAACCAAAGCATGCTTTATGTTCCATAAATTCTAGCTGTTTACCATTATCATCAATCAGAGCTTACTGACACATCCTGAAGACATTCTTCTAATAAGTGTAATAATATGGTTTGTAAAATTAACAGCTTAGAAGAGCATATTACAAAGTTCATCAGACAGGGTCTCAGCAGGAAATCAGGGGTACATCAATAAGGATAAATTGGGCCCAATGTAGAGAATCAAGAGATAGTGTAGTGCCCTGGGTTCAGTAAAAGTGTGGCTACTTTATAGGAGATGAAAGAGAAAGGAAGCCTTGCTGGAGATAGAGTCCTCCCCAAAGATGCTGTGACGCCCCACAGAGAAGCACTGTATGTTAGTTGGGGGATGCAGCCAACTCCCAGCAATTTGGCAAGAATTAATACCCTAACTTCACTCCCCTCCTTCGTTCCCTACAATCTTCTATTGGTACTCTTCATTGGTGAGCCAAACGGAAGCCAGAGCAAGGACACTTACTAAGATAGGCCATGCAAGCCATCCATATAGAGTTGGGTGGAGAAAGGATGTGGAAGGGCAAATAGGACATATTTCCCACAGGTGGTGAGCGAGCTGTAAAATCACTCGCCCTTCTAACATCATTGCCATTGCAGGAGCACGGAGGAGCAAGTGGTTAGTTCTGACTTGGCAGATCCAGGAGACTGCAGGACAGAACTGGTATATGAGTTGGGCTTTAAAGGTAGATTTGAATTTTAATGGAGAGTATGGAGTAAGAAATGGTGAAGAACCAAGGGAAAGGGAGATTCATTGCAAATGGAGAAAAGAAAAGTGGCATAAAGACAAGAAAAGTCAAGAGTTATGGAAGAGATAGCAAATACTCTGCGTGTGACTGGAGCAGAGAATGGGTAGACGAAGGCTGGAAGTTAAGATGAAGTCATCCTTGAATAACATTAAAGTTTCCTCCTTTAACCTCAATTTCCACCTTCTATTCCCCTCACTAACATTGGAAAATTAAAAGTGAATTTGACTGGGTTGGTGACAATGGCAGTATGAAGCAAAGAGAGGAGAATAAGAGTAAAAAAATTAGTAGTACCTTGGTGAAGCTGGGTAAATGATGGGTGGTGGTGTCACGTCAAAGCATGGGCAAGTGATTGTGACAAATATAGGCTTATTTCTTGACTATATGACTTCAGTTAAGGTACTTAAGCCCTCTAGGCTACAGTCTCCCAACCTGTAAAATGGGGATAAAACCTCGCTTCCTCCAAGGTTTCTGTGAGGATCTAATGAGCAATGGAAGTAAGAGTTGAGTCCAGTAATCAGCTTTTAATACATATAAACTAATGTGAGGATAAGGGTAAGAATACTTGCTATCATTTATTGAATATTTATGTGTCCAATATTGTGCTAGTCTATTTACATATCTTTTCTCACTTAGCTTTCTTTTCTCTTATCTGCCTTTCTATAGGCAAGAGATAACTGATGGCTCAGTTATGAGGAAACGCAGTTGTGAGGAAAATGTCAGAGGGAAAATGTACCAGAAAGTTAATTCCTAATGGATCTGTCAGCCTTAAACAGAGCACGTCTGTGCTAAAATGTGTAAAATATCTGTGCTAATACTACTCAATTGGACAAGTTTTGATAAAGTATTAACTTAATGAATAGGCATAAACAGCTTGGAGCTTTTTGGAGGGTATGTGGTAATATTAGTATTGGTGTGATGACTTTTGAAAGTTCTATGGCGTATAGAAGTCAAAAAGAAGACCCGGAAAGGGGGAAAACGCTCTCTGAAAGTTATTGGGGAAGTCTGGCTAGTAAGACTCCAAAAGGGAGAATCAGTAAGAGGCCAGGTTATTCATAGGCCTTCTAAGAATGTGTCCATGAGAAATATTTACAATGATTGGATGCCGGAATAAAGGAGAACACTGGCTCCACAAATGGTAACTTATTTTACACAAACAGGCTAATGATAAAAATAATGAAAATCTGATGGATTTTTGAGAGTTTCATTGACCAAACTGAGACAAAAGTGCATAACAGCTAGATGCTCATAGTTTTAATCAGTTCCCTTTGGAGTCAAGCAAAGATAGCACCTGAAATGGTAAGGGACGTTTATGCAAGGTCACAAAGATTTTTGGTGGTGCATTTGGGATATAAACCCATTTTCGTAAGAATTCTTTCAGAAGTCAAATGTTTGCTTGTCAAAAATAGCATGAACTTACTTCCAGGAAAAGTTCCTAAGAAAAAATAATTTGAGTAATGAAGAACACTGATGTAAGAGTTAATTTAAGAACCCAGAAATAGAGGTAAAGAGTAAAGCAATTATGGGTTAAGAGTCTGCATAGGCAGAAGGAGCGGAGCGGCTGCTGCTCAATGGTGGAAAAGCCGCCGGTGTTCTGACCAATTCGTCCCCCTGGCAGTTGCGGGGGAGTTTCCTGCCGGCGCGGCTGGAGTCTCTGTTTCTGAGGGTTCGGTGGCTGGAAGATGCTCCAGAGATACGAGGCTGCGGCGGAGGAGGTGGCGGCGGCCGAATCGGCAATGGCGCTAGGGTGGAGAGAAGGCGGCGGCGGCGTGCGGGGCCCAACGGTGTAAACAGCCCCGGAGGCGGCGGAGGCGGTGGCCAAGACCCCGAGGGGGAAGCGGCGGCTGAGCCAGGGTCCGCCTCCGTTGGAAGCCTGGGCTGAGTGTAGCAGAGGGGTTCTGCGGCGGCCGCGAGCGGACGCCCTAGACCTCGCCTCCCTCCCTCGCCCCAGGCAAGGCCGCTGGGCGCCCCGCCGCAGGGGGAACGGCTCGCGAAGCCCCGGACCGTTTTCGGGGTGCCACCGAGCTGCGGCCGGGACCTCTCCCCGCTTAATCCTCGCCTCTTTCCCTCGGCCGCGGAGCCCAGAGGAGCGGGACGCCGGGCCTGGCTCCTGGCTAGGCCCCTTCCCCAGCCGCCGCCTCCGCGCTCGGCCGAGGCTGGGAGAGGCTCGGGGCAGGAAATTTTAGTTTGCTCCAAAGCCTGGAAGTAAACTGCTTGTCCCTGTTCTCTGCGAGCATCTCTTTCACCTGAAAGCACTGGGGCTACTCCAGGCCGTAACTCGTCCCTTCCTGGTGCATGCCTGTTTGAAAACACTACCTTTCCCATTTGTTTCCTCATTAGCTTCTGCCTTCCTCTGTGCTCCATTTCACTTCCTCGTTAAATCTTCTTTCTCGCTCTTTTGTCTACGCCTCTCACCACCTCCTTCCTCCTTAGCGACTTTATTTAAATCGTTTCTCTTTTTCTTCTCAGGAGACTCCGGTCTTCTCTTCCCTGTCTTCCCCAGCAGTCCTTTTCGGATGTCATTCTTTTTACTAGTGAAGTTATTAAGTGAAACTGCTATCCCACATCTACCAGAGGCCCATTAAGAATAGACTCACCAGCTTTAAGTGGCAGATCAGTTTGATTTCACCGAGCCTAGCATCCTTTTTAAAAAAGTGTATTATTAAATGTAGAGTGTGGAAATAGCCCTGAAGTTATTTTTAAAATGAAGGGCTCAATGAGTGTTGGAAATAGTTATTTCATTTTTCAAGTTGCATGACCTCTAATGTCAGATTGAGCAGATCTAGAACATTTTTGCCCATCCTGTTTGGCAGAATGCTTCTTAAGCGTTTTGATAGCGGCTCACATTCATCACTATTCAAGTTGGCTTAAAAACAGTTTGAAAACTTTAGAAAAAAGACATTATGAGAACAACTAGGAAGCTGTTTTGATGAAGTCACTGTTAAATACCTTTTAAAATAGGCTCCACATGTTTAACGTATCAAAATAAAGTTGGCGGGAGTCTTGTAAAAAGGATTATTTAGGAATTTGAGTACTCTTAAGAGTTATGTAGCTATTTTGGGAAAAACATTCTTTTTCTGTTAACAAACGTTTACAACTCCTGTGATGTGAGAATTACCGAGGTTTACTGTGGGATTAACACAGGAACTCATTTTATTTGAGCTACTACATGGATGTAGAAGTGGTAAATTGTTCAGGTTAGCATAAATCAGTATGTAGAAGAAAAAAAAAAAGTCTGCATAAATTCCCCTGGAAGGGGGATATGGTCAGAGATGGCAATTTGAAAACAGTGAGTCACCAAAAGTAAAAGTTTAAATTACAAGCTGTTTTGGGGGTCTTCAAGAGAGATTTTATAGATTGAACAACAACAGCAGCAAGGATAAAATATAACGCTGTCATGTAGACTGCAGCCTGAAAAGAAAGCATTGCAGAAAAGCCACATCATCCTGAATTTATATTTCTGTGCATTTGAACAGATTGGAGAGCAGTAAAGTTGTTTTAAGAGCGAGTGATTTAAGTCAGCCAGCTTGTGAAGAATACGAGATATTTTTGCATTTACATTAACTTATGTCCATAAATAACGAACTTTAACAATGAACAAAATCCATAATCCTGATAATGCTAAGAAAACTGGAAAGATACCTTTACCTTGAAAAGACAGGATAAAGAAGACAGCATAGAAATTTAGGGAGATTGCAGTTTTGGAAAACTTACATTAACATTTATTAGCTGCTACAGCTTTGAAATGTGATGATTTAAAGAAAGAAGTAGACTGTTGATTTCTAAAAGGTAATGTGTTGGCTGAAAGAGAAGAGAATCTTGTTGAGACCTAAAGTGTTCTTTTAAGGATATATTTCAATGTCATTTCAAAAAATAAACGCATTTCCCATAACAAAACAGTGAGGTTAATGGAATAATGCAGGTGAAAGCTTTTTGGCCCAAAGGAGTTCCATCCTTTGGAACAAAGTTTTATTGTTGAACACACCATGACCCGGGCCTGTGAGTGCCAGCACAGTGGCTGTTTTTACAAGATCTGGTACAATATGCACAGTAGTTCTGGCCTTAGCAAGGATCATTCTTTTTGTATCTTCCTGATTGCTTCCTCTACAGAAATGGGATAATCCCTCCTCTTCTAAACTGGAAAGTAGTTTCTTGCCTCAATAAAACTAGTTTCTTCTCCAGGTTGAGCTTTTCCAACTCTTAGAGGTCTAAAATGAATGATATGAAACATGCTGTATTTGCATCTATTTTTATTTAAGAGTTATCTAAGGAGATTTATCTAATTAAATAGGAATTTCCTAACAGATGCCAAAATAATCAACAAGTTTTCTTTAGAGATCATATATATTATATAACAAGATCCACCTAAGAGTTAAAATATAAGTAGGTATACAATTTAACTATTTGAAGATAATTTTTCTTCTTACCACTGAAGCAATAGGCAGGTAGTAGTACAATTTGGGGAAAACAATATTTCTGGCTTTTGTTTGTTTTATTTTAATTTGTGATATTCATGAGATCTTTTGTGAAGCCTTTGGGTATATAGTAAAATTCATGGTTTTTTAACTTTGTATTGACTCGTATTTTTGTAGATTTAAAATTTTTCTTCTGGCTTTAATTTATACTATCTCCTTTTACTTTTTCATTTAGAAATAATGTATTTTTCTCAGGATTGCAATCTCAGTGCAGTCCTCTACTTTTCTATTTGTTGGACGTTCTCTTAGACGTCTACATTTTTGTCTAGTTAGTACATTTCTGGTTTTTTATACAATTGATAAGAACTCTTTAATCTTATGAATTCTTTATATTTACTCTTTGGAGACAAGACTTATAGGGATTTCCTTGGGCTTAAACTAGAAAGAAAAACGAATTTGCATATGAAATGTTGAAGGCTTTGTTACAAAGTGGGTTAACATTATATGCATGTTTGAAATAAACTACTTCAACCAGAGCACCTAGCTGTTAACCTCCAGATTAATATCTATCATAAAATATGTGCATGCTTCCAACACATGGCATTGCCTCCTATTACTGCATGTCTAGGAGAAATGGTTTTGTCTTGTAGCAAAAGGCATTAGCTCTTTGCACATTTTTTTTTTTTTTTAATGACAGCTATCCAAAAATCAAGCTGAACCCTTGTATATGAGGACAGAAAAGGACAATTTTTAGACAGGTCTAATATCCAGTTGTACCTTTCAGTCACTCAGAGAGAAGGCTTAGACCCCTGAAGCCCAAAGTCACAGGTTTTTTAGGATTATGGTGGTATATACCTCCAGTTTATAGAAGAAAACTGCGTTGTAGAAAATCCAAGTTAAATTAGGACTAAAATCCAAGTTAAATTTAGAACTAAAGTTTTACTGCCCCCAATACTTGTAAACTCTAGGTTACTGCTCTGTTGTCCATTTCATCAGTTGCAGAATATTCAAGTTAGTCTTTCAATGCTAACAAGAACATAAAAATGCATTATGTCTAAAAGCAGAACATGATTGCCAAGCCAGATCTGCGCATTACCTGAGAGTTTGGGGGGCCACCCAAGCGGCATCTACTTGTTTGCTACTGACCTTCAGATAGACTTGCTCAAGAATTGTTACAATGTAATAACATACACCCTTATGTACTCTTGAGTTTATTGAAAACACAGCAAATGTGCACACATACACACCAGCACACCAGCACACACCTACTCTAGAGCCTAGAATTTTAAGAGTCAGAACTTTTTATTTGCTTCTGGATTAAGATGGACCCTGTATTTCCTCAGCATGCTAATTAGAAACTATAAACAATTCAAAACCAGCTTCTTAAAATTCTGTTTTACAAAAATTGATGTTAAATATTATCCTCAGAGAGTTCTACTCTGACTTTTCAAATTGTTTTTTTCTCCCTTCATGGGATAAACAGTTAGGGTTTCTTTTTGTTTGTTTTTTTATCTCTCATGTAAAAAATTCTATCTTAAAAGCTGATTTATTATTTCTTCCTTAGCATGGATGACATGGGAACAAATTTCATCAGTCTTGTTTTTATTTAAGTTGAAAGGTTATATATTTCTACTATCTACTGCAATAATGCTAAATATTTTTATAGTACTTGTAAATCTTATGACATTATTTTTTTAGTTTGTATTTAAGGCATTTACTCAAAAGGGACCATATGCCTCAGTTCATGTCACTCTATCATCAGTGTGTACGGTCACTCTATTTTCTAATACTTTTAAGATTGGTTTTGGCCCCGACGTTCCTCTGCCAGATTTATTTCCTTTATTTTCCCCTATATAGCACCATTTGGGCCATTTAATATGTAATTTCCCAACTCACCTTTCATAGTTATTTTAAACATGTGTATCTATTTGAAATACCGAATTGTTTTGTATTTTCTAATTTTTGCAAAAGTAGTATCGACTAAAAATCACATCCTATTCTTTTATTTTTTCTACACAAAATTATTGTTTTAAAATTTGTCTGTGTTGCTCCATAGAAATTATTGCTTCTGGCCACTGTCTAATATTCCACCATATGTTAATACCATATTTTGCTTATCCGTTACCCTGGTGATACATACTTAGGCTATTTTCAACACTTTATGTCCACCATAGGCATTAATACACTCTTTCCACATGTCCCCTTGAGTAACAGTGCAGAGTAACACTGCAGCTGTGGAATGGCTGAGGTAGAAGTCATATATATGCCTTATTTCACAGATTGCTCCCCAGAATAGCTGTACCATTTTCCCCTCACCAGCAATACTTGGAATTTCTCTCTTGCCATATCCTTTGTCACCACACGCTGTTAATCTGCATTTTTAAAAATTAATTAGTTTATTTTTGGCTGCATTGGGTCTTCGTTGCTACCCTCAGGCTCTCTCTAGTTGCAGCGAGCGGGGTCTACTCTTCGTTGCGGTGCGCAGGCTTCTCATTGCAGTGGCTTCTCTTGTTGCGGAGCACAGGCTCTAGGCGTGCGGGCTCAGTAGCTGTGGGTCCCAGGCTCTAGAGCGCAGGCTCAGTAGTTGTGGTGCGCAGGCGGAGTTGCTCCACAGCATAATTTGCATTTTAACTTCTGGAAATTTGGCATGTGTGGATTCATATGAAGTAAGGTGTTTTAATTCTGCATTGCTCTGATTCTAGAAAAGTTAGGTCTTCATATACTTTCTTGCTATTCATGTTTTCCATTCTATGAATTGCCTATCATGACCTTCGCTCATTTTTCTATTGAGTATTGTGTGTCTTTAGGGATGTAGAAGTTTTTGTATGCAGATGTTGAGTCCTTTGTTGGGTTTTAGATAATGTATATGTCTTCTACCCATCAACTGTTTTTCAGTCTGACTTTGGTATCCTTTATTGTACATAAATTTCTAATTTTTTATTAAAGTATAATTGATTTACAATATTATGTTAATTTCAGGTGTACAACATGGTGATTCAGTATTTTTATAGATTATGCTCCATTGAAAGTTACTATAAAATATTGGCTATATTCCCCATGCCCTACAATATATCCTTGTATCTCATTTATTTTATACATAGTTGTCTGCACTTCCTAGTTCCCAGTGTGTATCTTGCCCCTCTCGCTTCCCTCTCCCCACTGGTAACCACTAAATTGTTTTCTATATCTGTGAATCTCTTTCTGTTTTGTTGTATTCATTCGTCTTATTTTTTAGATTCTACTTATAAGTGATATCATTACAGTATTTGTCTTTGTCTGACTTATTTCACTAAGCATAATACCCTCCAGGTCCATCTATGTTGTTGTAAATGGCACAATTTAATCATTTTTTATGGCTGAGCAGTGTTCCATTGTGTACATATGGCACGTATTCTTTGTTCATTCATCTGTTGATGGACACTTAGGTTGCTTCCATATCTTGGCTATTGTAAACAATGCTGTTATAAACACTGGATGTGGGTGCATGCATCTTTTCAAATCAGTGTTTCTGTTTTCTTCAGATATATACCCAGGAGTGGAATTACTGGATTATATGGTTGTTCTGTTTTGTTTTTGTTTTTATTAACATCTTTATTGGAGTATAGTTGCTTTACAATGGTGTGTTAGTTTCTGCTTTATAACAAAGTGAGTCAGCTATACATATACATATGTCCCCATATCTTCTTCCTCGTGTGTCTCCCTTGCACCCTCCCTATCCCACCCCTCTAGTGGCTACATCAGTTAACATTCCCACCAACAGTGTACCAGGGTTCCCTTTTCTCCACATCCTCGCCAAGGCTTGTTAGTTTTGTTCTTTTTTATGATAGCCATTCTGACATGTGTGAGGTGATCTCTCATTGTTGTTTTGATTTGCATTTCCCTGATGGCTAGTGATGTTGAGCATCTTTTCATGTGCCTGTTGGCCATCTGTATGTTTTCTTTGGAAAAATGTCTATTCAGCTCTTCTGCCTATTCTTTTAAATCAGATTTTTTATATTAATAAATTTATAATTTTAATATAGTTAAATTCATCACTTTTGCTTCATACAATGTATGCTTCTTTATTTTTCAAAGATCTATTTCATCTCTTACCCTGAAATCACAAATATATTACCTTGCAATTTCTTTTATTCTCTCTAGATTTTATTTTTCACATTTAAATATTAAAACTATTGTATTTTAGTTTTGTACATTAGGTGGAATTATATAACATAATGGTTAATAGAATGATTTCTGTGGGGTTTAAGTTCCAGCTCCACCATGTACTTCTTAGGCTAGTCATTTTATCTCTCATACTTCAGTTTTTCCATCTGTAAAATGAGGATAATAGTTTATGCCTTGTGGATTTTTTTGTGAAGATTAGGTGAGCTATATAGGACTGGGTACAACATAAGTGATATCACTAGGTTAAGATCCAGTCTCATCTCTCTTTTTAAAATGAGACTGTTTCCCCAAAAGCTGTAATTCAGCTTCCTCCATTGGACTATGATTCCATCTCTTTCATGTGCCAACTTTCTATCTGTATATAGCTCTATTTCTAGGCCACCTGTTTGATTTGTTTTCTTATTTGCTGTTTCTTCCAAGGGCATCACACAGTTCTTATCTATCATGACTTCCCAATATATCTTAATGTGTAGGGCACATTCTCCATTTTGAGCTTATTTTTCAAAACTACCTTAGCTGTATGGAGAACTTTATTCTTCCAGATACATATTATTTTACTTTATTTTATTTTAATTTTTTTATAGGAGATAGAGCAATCTGCTCTTTTTTTTTTTCTTTTTTTTTTTTTGGCTGCATTGGGTCTTCATTGCTGCGTGTGAGCTTTGTCTAGTTGCAGCGAGGGGTGGGGCAGGAGGCTACTCTTTGTTGTGGTGCACAGGCTTCTCATTGCAGTGGCTTCCCTTGTTGCAGAGCACAGGCTCCAGGCTCGTGGGCTTCAGCAGTTGTGGCTCGTGGGCTCTAGAGTGCAGGCTCAGCAGTTGTGGTGCACCAGCTTAGTTGCTCCGTGGCATGTGGGATCTTCCTGGACCAGGGATTGAACCCATGTTCCCTCCATGGCAGGCGGATTCTCAACCACTGCACCACCAGGGAAGTACCCCAGATACATTTTAGAATCACTTTTTTATGCTGTCCCTCAAAAAAAAAAAAAAAAAGGGCTTGGCCTTTTATTACAGTTGCATTTAATTTTATATATTAATATAGGATATTTATATTATTATAGTAAGTCATCTCATCCATACCTGTGATATAAATTTCTTTTACTCATGTGTCCTCTAATAAAGTTTTCATTATGAAGATTTTCTGCATAATTTATTAGGTGAAACCCCATACTCTCTATACGTTTTGTTACTGTGGTAAATTCATCTTGTATTGTATCTAGATATTGATGCTATGGAGGAACACAATTGATTTTGGTGTATTAATTTTTTTGCAGTCCCTATGTTGAGCTCTTTTCTTAGATTTAATAGTTTATTGATTTTCCTGTATTTCCAATGAAACACATAATCAAAACAATCTATAAATATGACATTTTTATCTATATTCTTCTAAACCTTCTCTCTTTCTATTTCTCTCAATACACAGCTCCAAAAAGGTCGGTTCCAATAGGCCAGTAATGTTAGAAATCTTCATCTCAATTCTCTCCTTAAAGGAAATGCTAATTTTTAAAAAAAATTAGTAGTATAATTTTTGTTAGTGTATACATGTGCCATGTATTTTTGGTATATAGCCTTTATCAAGGGAAGATAGTTATTATTTGGATCTAGTTTTATAAAATTTACCCTACCCAATAGATTTTGAACCTCATGGGATGCTTTTTATCTCTTCTATCTAAAAAGAATGATGATATGATTTTCTCCTTTTATTTAACTAATACAGTGAATCACATGAATTGATTGGCTGATACTGAACCAACCTTGCATTCTTAAGGATAAACCCACTTGACCAAATCGTATTATAGTATAGATTAGCTTTTGCTGTATTACAAACCACCTCAAAACTGAGTGGCTTAGGGAGATCAGCTTGGTGCTTTGTGACCACCTAGAGGGGTGGGATAGGGAGGGTGGGAGGGAGGGAGACACAAGAGGGAAGAGATATGGGAACATATGTATATGTATAACTGATTCACTTTGTTATAAAGCAGAAACTAACAAACCATTGTAAAGAAATTATACTCCAATAAAGATATAAAAAACAAAAAAACAACAAAAAACTTACTGGCTTAAAATAGCAATCACTTGGCCATCTGGGACTGGATTCATCTGAGTAATGTTTTACTTTTGGTTTTATCTGGGCTCCTTCACGTTTTAGTCTTTTGGTTTTATCTGGGCTCCTTCATGTTTTAGTCAACTGATGGATCAGCTGAGTGAGAGCTGGTCTGAGACAGCCTCACTCACAGGTTTGGTGGTTGGCTTGGACAGTGGGAGCACCTGGTCCACTTGTCTTCAGAACCTAGTGGGCTAGTCCTCGGCAACTGAGCCATCAAGCTCTTTTGCTATTGTCTCATGTGGGTTGAGTATGCCAAAGCCCAGTCCTGCTGAAGTGGTGACTCAGGAATGAGGGTGTCAGAAGGGGATTGTACCATAATTTTTGAAACATCCTATCACAATGTTTTTAATATACCTTAAAACTCTGTGGAATAATATTGCATTTAGGTTTTTGACTTATATTTTTAATAAGGAAAATTTGATTGTAATGTTTTTTTATATTGCCCCTGTTTGGTATAATATTCTTCTTGCACCTCTAGCCCCATTATTCTAGCTTGGGGTACTTAAAATGTATTGAAGGGGATAGAAATGAGTATTGCATCTTAAATAAAATTCTTGGACAAGTGGTTCCCACTTATCACTGAGGTTGTTCAAAAGGCTGCACTCTCACAGTGGACTATTGAACCCTTATGTACACCAAGCATTACATCTCACTTATACAGTATTGATATCACAGCGCCTATGTATAGCACAATACCCATTGCTAATTCAGATTGTGTTTTAAGATATGAGACAAAATGTAAGACTTTTATTATAGTCATAAACATCTAGCAAACCAACCAGAAAATAAATGCTAGTTTTCAGTTGGTTGGCCGAGAACAAAAAAGTGAAGAATACCTAGTGCAAAACCATATCTCTGCTAACTACTGTTGGATTTAGAGCACACACATGCTAAAAAATATCTTCTTATCAAAGATTTGAGGTTGGACCTGAAAAAATTATATCAGAAGTGAAAATAATCATGTGGTCTGACCAGCGTGGATCACACAAAGTAAGTGTATACTATATATAAAGTAGATAGACTACGAGGTCCTACTGTATAGCACAGGCAACTATATTCAATACCTTGTAATAACCTATAATGGAAAAGGATCTGAAGAAGAGATACATATATCGGAATCACTTGGCTGTACACCTGAAACACAACATTGTCAATCAACTATACTTCAAGTAAAACAAAACAAAACAAAAAACTAAGTGTAAAGGGAAGTATAGTTTTATAAATTCACCTCTGATATCCAATGGACCAACTGAAAGACAACAGAAACTACAACTATCTAGGAGACAGGACATGGCCGGCAAACCAGGCCGTTACCCTCGGTAACGGTCATACCTGCCAAAAAATATACAGACTAGCCTGCATTCATGAATACATAGGAATTCTTCATTTATCTGGCATTGTTAGGCAATGAAGTATTGTATGTTAGGAGAAGTTTTTTTTAAATGACAAATTGAAGAGGAGTTATTTTAACCTTCACTCGGTAATGTTTTTCTAAAATTAAGAAATGTATCTACTGGTGTATCTAATGTTTCCTTGATAACTCGGGGTCATCAGTTCAATCAACATTTACATGAATAATGCAAATGGAAACAAGACAGGCATGCTTACTGAAACTGAAAATGACATAGCAATGGCTGGAATAGCTGATGAGAGAGCAAGAAAAAAAGCAAAACTGAAAACAAACCGTGATCAGGAAACAATCAGTCAAGTTCTGACTTTCTGTACTTAGTTTCAAAAAGAGATACCACAAATCCCAGCGAGAGACTCCAGCATCATTAGCTGTCTTTCTCCTTTGTTTCCACCTTCCTTTCCTTTTCCTTCTACCCTAGATTGTTCCAGGAAGTGTTTATAGCTCCTTGCAAGACAAATTCTAATACTTGCTTTCTCTCACACAAACTTCACAATATGTCCATGTGGTAAATGGTGTGGAGGTAAAAGAGAATTCATCACAGGGACAGCTCCTACGAAAATAAAATTAGAAACTAGCTTCTAAACATGCAGAGAGAAGGGCGTGGTGTCAGGCACTAATTTCCTTGCGAATTCCTCTCCATTTCTAATAGACGTTCTTCTTTACCAAGATCCCTTTTAATTGGTGTCCTATTCCAGACTGCTCCACTCCGCCCATCCTCATCCTGTAAAATACATTCACACTCGTTTGTGACCCTACTTATTTGCCCATTAAATAATCAATCATAGGACTGTCGGAATTAAATACAGAGTGAAATTAAAATGGTGGAGTCACTTGGAGGGTTTAAGCAGCTCCACCAGAAAATACTGGGCATGGATTTAAAAGAGGCTGCGTGGGACTTGCTCTTGTCCAAGTTCTTTCTCAAGAAGTATCTGAAATAAGCCTAAATTCAGAGTTAATCAGACTGGCCTGCTTTCTCAGGTGGACTGGAATTCATTGCTCTTTCCCCTCAACTCCCTGATGTCAGTGGTACTTTCCGGAGAGGAGGTGGACTTCTCTGCCTACTGCAGAAGCTCAGTTCCCCCCGGGTCCGCTCCCTGTCTGAATTCCACACTTGAGGCCAGATGCCAGCCTTCCCAGAACATTTCGTGGCCTCCTTTCAGTTTTTGACCTGCTCAGATTGAGTCCCTCTAGACTCTTTCTGGAAACCTGATCTTCAACCCCTTTCCCTGACCTCGATGGTTACCTGCCTACTTTAGGCCTCAGGTGCTTTAGCTATAAAATGATATAGTTGCCCTTAATTCTAAAGTTTTCTTTCTAAAGCGCTACAATGTGGTGGCTCCTTGAAAATGTTTCTCTTTGCTGGTTTTAATTTTGTAGAGAATTAAAACCCCAGCCACTCTAAAAGACAGTAAGTTACATTGGATCAGGAAAGTGTGCTTTTGTAGTTAGATTAACAGGGATGGAAGACGACTTAGTATGTTTTAAGATACTCATGATCCGTTCTCGTGAGAGTCGGGGAAGAAGGGGAAGAGAGTTAATAAAATACTAAACAATTGTGACAAATTAAGTTCACCAAGATGTAGGTGATTAGTTACTACTTGAATAAGCCACACAAATCCAATCCAAGTTTTCCTTTAGTTTTCTAAGAAGGATCCCAGTGAACTGAGTCCCATGTTCAGTAAATCCACGTTCAATGGCTTAGTCTTTAAAAACTGTTATGTTGCTGGAAGCAGAAATATTGCCCATCAGTCCTAATTGATGTTTAGCTATCACGCACATTTGAAATAAATTTATTACTTTGCCTGATCTCAGTGTAATACATTCTAAAGGGGCAAAGAGCACACGAAAAGTTATGGAGTCTCCATCTTCTACACTAAAGTGTGCAATAAATTACATATTATTTGGCCATGAAATTCACAAGCCATAGAAACCACACCATTAGCAATGTATACAGTGGTAAACAGCAGGTAATGAGAATGATATAAAACCAAACAGACTGTGTAGGTTGGCACTGCTGCCAATAAAGCAATCATTAAATGGATTCATATGCATCTACGCTAGGTAAGCTCTTTAGGGCAATTGCTATGAGTTCTACATACCTGTCAGGATATTATATATAGCCCAGTTTCTATGCCCTTTATTCAAAGACACTGAGAAAGGGTTATTCTGGGTAAATTCAGACCTTTTCTCAATATAGAATTTGGTCAACATGCATTCTGAACAGCAAAATTTCACAGTATTTTCCTACACTAATTGCCACCTCAGCAAATGCAGGATTAAGTATAATGGATTATAAGAAGTTAGAAAGGAAAGATGGAAGAAAAGAAGGAAGGTAGAAAAAAGGTGGATATGGAGTACTTCAACATTTATGTAGAGTGGACCTAAAACTAACCTGACGTTTCCCTGAATTATTAGCATATGCTATAGAAACTTAAATGAAAAAATTAAAAAACCCAGCAAGGGAAACTCAAAGATTCTCTGCTTTTTCACTTTACTGCATATACACGTCCCTCTTAAACAATCTATATGCTTATATCGAACAAGAGAGCATTGTTTTGCAAGGCTATTTGGGTTCTATCAGCATGTAAAGGTCAGACAACTCAACTTTAGCAGAGTCAGCTTTCAGGTGAATAATTGCTTCTTTCAGGTTGCGAGCATTTGAATTTTCCAGAAATGTTTCCCAAAACATGAAAATTAAAAGAGTCCTAGGACAGCGTCCTTTAGAAGTTTTATAGTATCAAGGTTTTTGGAGGAAGAGTATCCTTGTCCATTATCAACACAATGATTCCAAGCAGATCAATTTATGCTGAGAATATTATATAACAGAACCCACTTCACATCCATTATACTGACAATGATCTTCCTTACTTCAACCTTGTGCTTCTTATAAAGTTGAAAATACTGAGCCAAGAACAGACAGTGACAATGCCAGAGACTCAGATGTACCTATAGGTGCCTTCAGACATCATCAGCCACCCAGGCTAAAGTCCTGGTTTAAAACATCCCAACATGAATGAATCTCAAAAACCATATGCTGAGCAAGTGAAGCCAGATCAAAAGGGCACCCACTGTATTATTCAACTTACATGAAATTCTAAACTGGGCAAAAGTCATCTCTAAAGATAAAAAACAGATCCGTGGTTGCCTTGGGGTGGGAGATGGGGATACTTTTGCAAAAGCCTGGGAGGAAACTTTCTAGGGTTTTAGACTTGTTATCTATCTTTATGGGGGTGGTGGTTAAACAAATGTATACATTAATTAAAAGTCACTGAGCCGTTGACTAAAAATGTCTGCATTTTATTGTATGTAAGTGATACCTTAATAAGGTTGATTACAAAATGAACCAAAACCAAAACAAAGCAGAAGAAAAACCTCTCAAGACCTTAAAGAAAATACACTGTTTTCTTCCAGGGTACCAGATTGGAAATGAGGCATTGGTCTGTTCTACCCTCAGATTATCCCTAGAATTATCTAGTCTATTTTAAAGCACTAGAGTCCCCTATCAGGAAAACTCACCCCATGTTTAATTACTTTGATTTCTTCTGTGCCTCTTCTCTCAACACAGTGAAGCCATTCACGGAAGAAAACCCAGCTTTTTCCAACTTTGCATCACCATATAGTCTTTGCAAAGCTATTATTTATAGAATAAAATTTGGCTACACTTTGTAAATATTAGCTTTTTGAGCCTTACAAATCTTAACAGTTAACCTATTGCCTCCACTGGAATTTGGAAAAAAAATTATTTTGAAAATGAATAGCTGAGAATTGACATTTTTGCTTTTTGTGATTTTCTCTTCCCCTAAGAGAGAAGTGAGTAGGAATGAGAAACACATACATAAAGAAAAAAAATTATCTTGTTGCCTTTGCATGGTTATAATTTATAGGAGGCCCTTTTCAACAATAATCTATTATCAGAATCAATAAAATACAATCTCCATGAAGGCCAGGCCAGGATATTTGTCTCTTTTTCAGCAGATTGCAATACAAAACACATTCATGGATATGCTTCTTGATGATCTTTGTAATACTGTAACAGTTTACCATTTCCTCATGCCTCTTCACCTTAACTTCAACCTGGTTTTTCACTGATGACCTCACAGTTCCTTCTCTATCACTTGGTTGTGGGCCTCTTTTCCAACTCCAATTCCAACTCGCATTTCACTCTGGAACCAAAGGAAGACTCACACCTTCCTGCTTTTTAGTGATACCTCAAGGTCATTTCCATATTGTGATCACCCTGAAGAATAGCCAGACAATTGTTATTTCAGAGCCATCTGACAGTTTGTAGCTCTAAAAATTAACTAAGGACCAAATTTGTCAAAAATATCCTAGTTTAAGATTTTGGTAATACAGCAACAGTAATTCCGAAGTCATTTATGACAATCAGTGTGGGAAGCACCCTCCTTCACGAAGATCCTTTGCCATACAATACTCTTTCCCTGCCAGGTAATAAGGAAGCACGGCCGAGGAAAGTAACCTTTTGTGGAAAGAAATACTTGGCTTCGAGAAGGCTTGCAGTTCATATCTTTTTCTTGAATTAGATTCCCATTAATTACTTTATCCACAAAGAGGTAATTATCAGAATTATGTAAGCAATTAAGGAGATGCTACTCCACATTCTTTCAGCTTGTTGACTTTTCTCACTTTATTTCATGTGGCCATCTGAAACATCAGTGATTTACCTGTGTTTCTTTTTTTTTAAACAGATTTCTGTGTGTGTGTGTCCCCATGATGAAAACATCATTAAAGTAAAATATCATGAATAGACTCTTAAGAAGCAGAGTCTACTGAAAGTCCTGGAAAATATGAAAGCACTAATATTCATGGACAGCTCTACACTCTGAAAGTTACTCCAAATGTTGTTGATCTCTCTTTTGTCTAGGAGTTTTTCAGATTTTCTACCATGATCATTTGTTAGTTTTATAATTACATAATAAAGGCATTACATCATACAATCTTTTGTTATCCACTGCAGTTTTAAAACTATTCCTTTCCTTGTCCTCAGCAGATATGTCATAGATTATTAGTACACAAGCAAAGACTTTCAACGTAACAGTACTTTATAGTGAGAAGAACTATACTGAGCTATCTCTATCCTAAGACAATGCACTAGGAAAGCACTAGGAATTCTTAAGCACTAGGAATACCGAGACGATCAAGGGGCAAGTTCCTTGCCTTCGAATATACATGATCATTATAGCAAATGCTTAAATAGCACTTAGTATGTAACTCACCACAGCAGTCTTATTATCCTCCTTTTTAATAGGTGAGCAGAGGAAGCCACAGGGAAGTCATAGGGTAAAGCCAGAATTTGAACCTAGGTAGACTAGTACACTCTCCACGGCTTTAACTACTACATTTATATATATATATATATATATATATATATATATATATATGTTACATATATATATATATATATATAAAAAAACCTCCAAGTATTCCAAAGTTAAAAACACTTATCTACCAAAACTCAAAAAGCAGCACACAAACTTGCATAGAAAATAAACATGTAAAAGTTCATAAATAAACCACAATATAACCTGCTCCACATAATATACTGACTGCAGTGTCCTGGGCCTCTCCCATCCTTAGGTAGCTGGAAATTACAACAAAATAATACTTTTCACCTTTGGAAGCCACACCATCTCTCATACCAACCAACCAATTACTTCCTTAGAGAGAATAGGAAATTAACCTGAATATCATAAAAAAATATATATATATAGCATTACTGATGTAGAATCTTTGTTTAAAGACAATAATTTCAATAGCAGAGGGAACGTTACCATTGCAGGCTTCAGATAACCTCTATATTTCTCAGATTTCATGCTAAATCATAAAATGCCATATTGTGTCTGAAGCTATTTTTTCAATAGTCCATTTTCTTAAATGGACTAGCAATGCCGTAAATACTGAGGACCATTTTGCCTCCCAAATCCTAAAGCCATTCTGATTATGCCTGGGTGATCATGGGGACGTCATCGGAACTACCAGAGGACTGGCTGAAATACCAGTGTTCTGGCCAGCTTACAAATCAGAAATTATACAGAATCCAATTTTATTTTTTTGTTAAGTAATTCCTATGAGGCTTTTGGGATGTCAATGTAAAGTCCTTTCATGTGTAATCTTTATCCATTAGATAGGGAACAATGCCAATCCCCGTCATAAATACTTTCACAACCTGACACTGAAAATCCACTGTGGGGCATAGGACCTGCAAATAGGATATGAATCACACACATGCACTCATTCAGACAATCCACAAATATTCATTTTTAAGTCTACTATATGCCAATAATGTACCGGCCTCTCAGATGCCAAACCATGCTAAATGCTGAAACAGACATACTCAGTTCGGGCCCTCCTGGAACTTATTACCTACAGAACTGCCTTCATTGTAAATGGTCAGGTCTCAGCCAATGCTATTATCATCAGCAGGTGACCAAAGGATAGAGCTTGCTTTCTAAACAAGCTCCACACTCTTTGCTTTCAACATTTTTGTTTTCCTTCAAGGCACATAATCCAGTGGTCAGTTTCTCCCAGTTAGTGAGGTTTGGGGAAAAGGTACCCAGTGAACAATTCCTTGTAGCCTCACTCTTTCCTCACACTCTCCTCTGTGCTTTTGAGCTAAAGAGACCTGGATTAAAGTCACTTGCTCTAACGTTATTATTTTAAAATACGGCTGCTCCTGCTTTGAGGATTTCCACTGGACCAACACAGCAGCAAAGCAGCACTGAATCAGAAGCAGGTAAATTTCAAAATGACAGCTCTAAACATATCCACTCTCCTTTTGTTCTCCTCCTATCCCTTTGCTCTGAACACCTCTGCCCTGAGGCTTTGCCTTTACCCTTCTCTGATTACTGCTCCAAAAGGGTTTCCAAGAGCGGGGAGTATTTTATGGTTTCATTTGCTCCCAAGTCCTTGGTGGAAAAGGATGCTTGCTTCCTGATTCTTACTAATTCCACACTCACATCATCAACACAAAAACCATCATTAAAAAAAAATTTCCTCAGCTTCATATTTCTTCTGGGCCAACACTGAAAGAATATTTTCAAAGAAACACTATCCTCTCTCCTTTGCTCTTCTGAGTTTCACGTTCTTACCTCCAGTCTCATTTTCAACCCTTATTACGGGATGCATCACAAAAACAGAAGAAAGTTCTTTGTGCTGTCCTGTACCAGCTAATTATTCTAATTTGTTCTGTCTCTACCGAACAGAATGCAAAATCAACACAAAGGCTGATTATGCGACCTCTTCCAAGGGAATGGTCTTAGAGTTGTCTGTTTACTAATGAAGCTCAGTGTGTATTAAGGGTTGACTGAAGCAATCATCAGGAATTTTCATACCTTAAATTAGTCTTTTCTACCAGATGCACATCTTTCATTTCGGATAATATAACTTTTAAGTTCAGGATACAACTGGACAAAAGAAAAGAAAAAAAGGTAACCAACACAACATTTGCAGTAATAACACAGTAAGAGCTCTCATCCTTCCCTGAGGAATTCAGCCTACTTTATGGACACAATTTAGTACAAACTCATAAGAAAGCTAACAAAGCCCCAAACCACTTCACAAGAGCGTAGAGAGGTAAAGGTCAGAAATTATTACTGCCAGACCCAGCAGACAATGGCACCTACCGGAAAGAGCACAGGACAGGAAAACCTGGAAGCCTGTGTTCCAGTTTCGGTTATTCCTGTAAGCACTAGTACGATCTGAGTGAACTCAGCCTGCCTTGCTTTTTCCGTTTATAAAAACCTACATCATCCTCTCAGTAGAATGAAATGCCACATCTGAAAAGTTGCAGATCTCTTTAGGAAAGAAAAAAGCTCATGCTTTCCAACCAAAATGGAATAATTCAGTCAATGGAGACTTAATAAAAATCTGCCATAAAGCAATTGTTTACTTGAAATCTATCTTTTGTGGTATATTTATTGGGGTAAGGAGTGTAAGCAAATCATAATTAGAGTTACCGATTATTCCAGAAATCAAGGTCATTGAGTTCAGATTCCAACTTTGACCCTGACCCAGGCTTACAGAGATGTAAGATGTCCCAATACCTCATATCCAGCATACATGGGAGAAACAAGGTATGCAGACAGATCCTCTTATAAATATCCCATATGTCGTGGTTTTAATACAGGGTCTCAGATTCATTGCCATTCTTCGCATCCAGATGTGGGCATTTTCCTTTGAATTTAGGCAGGCTTTCCATGGCTTCAAACAATAGAGCAGGGGTCAGTAAACTATGGCTGGTGGGCCAAGTCTAGGCCTCTACCAGCTTTTATAAATGAAGCTTTATTGGAACACAGCCATGTTCCTTAGTATATGTATTGTTTGTGTCTGTTTTCACATCACAGCAGCAGAGCTAAGTAGTTGCAAATGAGACTGTATGGCTTGTAAAGCCTAAAATATTGACTGTCTGACACTTTATGGAAAAAGGTCTCCAACGCCTGCAATAGTATATAATGAAAGTGATGCTATGTAACATCTAAGACTAGGTCATAAAAGGTCATGCAGCTTTTGCATGATTCTCGTGGAATGCTTCAACCCTGGACACTCATTCTCTTGGAATACTCTATCTTGAATCCTAACTACCACGTTATGAGAAGTCCAAGCCACCTGGGCAGCCATCTATAGGCACTCCAGTCAACAGTCCTTGTTGGGCCCAGTCTTCAAGGGCTAGACATGTGAATTAAAATTATCTAGATGATTCCAGCCCCAGCCATCTGAATCCTCATGAGCTGAGGTTCCAGACATCAGTCATGGAGTAGAGACAAGCCATCTCCTCTGTGTACTGTTTGAATTGCTGACCCACAGAATCTGGGCACATATTAAAATTTTTGTTTATTTCACCACTAAGCTTGGACTTCTTTATTATGTAGCAATAGATAACTATAGCACTGTGTCTGTACACAGTATATCTACATTTCACAGAGCACAGATTTTTAGATGTGAATGTTGACTGCTCAATTTCTAAGAAGAACGTATACACACACATAGGTACAAAATGTTTATGTATATGCAAATATTAGACCTATATAATAAACTAATCTATATTATCCATAAAATGAGGGGGCCTTGATAATGGCTAACATTATTTTTCGGTATTTATTGTGTTCCAAGAACTGATAAATTCTTGCATTGTATGAATTTTCTCTTTCACCCTCATAGCAACTCCCTGAGAGAAGTAATGGTATCTCTATTTTATAGATGAGAAAACTGAGGCAAAAACAGATAACATGCTCAAGAGTACTCAACAAGTAAATTTTAGAGTCAAGATTTGAACCCAGGTTCTCAAGTTTTAGATCCCTTACTCATACTCACCAAGCTATATACTGAGGAAGGGGATGAAAGCTGACGCCATTACCTCATGCTCAAGAAGTTAGACAGAAACTTAGCAGGTATGGTTGAAAGAAGACAGGACTTGGAGTCGTAAGTCCAGAGCCTGAGTTATGAGATGAATTCTCCTCTCATCTAGATATAGGTTTGTTTTTAGAAAATGAAGAAGATCACTGCATATTTTGATTGTTAATTTCTGTACTTAATGATTACCAAAAAATGGAACTTTACCAGGGAGCTATTTTGCAATGACATAAATTATTGATTCAAACTCAAACCTTTATTATAAATTATTGATTCAAAATCAAATCTTTATTAAGTCTCCCTTGCATCAGAAGTTTTTCCCACTCTTCATTTCTTTGAAACCCTTTCCTGTCTACTCTTGGCCAAAGCTTGAAGCCTAATTTAACACTTGGAAATAAAATAATGAAATAGTCATAACACAGCAATTCCAATGCCTACTGAAATGGAAGCTCTAAATAATTTTTCAGATAATTTAGGAAATTAAAAATATTTACATCATAGATGCAAAGACAGAAGTTACTTGTGTAATAAACGGTGAGACAAAAAGTTTCTGGTCAAGTAGATTTGTTTATATATGATCACTAATCTGAGTTCTACCCCTGTGCTACAACCCAGTGACAGGTTGCATACAGCTTCTAAAGGGATAGTTCAGTGCATTGGGTCAAATTCATGCCATAAAATGTGGTATTAGTAGTAGTACTAGAAGACAGAGTGACTGTCTTCTTTGGGACATAGATGAAGACCCCAAGATAGACAATATCAAGGACAAATTATGTAGAATAAGATATTATCTCAGTCCTTGGAACATGTCATCCAGGATAGAACAAGAAGTAGATTTATTATCAAGTACATGAAGCCAGAGACAGTAAGCAGTGAGTGGTAGTTGGTTAAAATAGACAGGTTTTAGAAGTAGAGGCACGGATGTAGAAAACAAACTTATGGTTACCAGGGGATTGTGGCAGGGAGGCTAAATTGGGAGATTGGGACTGAAATATACACACTACTATACATAAAATAGATAACTAGTAAGAACCTGCTCTTCTTATTAGCCCAGGGAACTCCATTCAGTACTCTGTAATGGGCTATTTGGAAAAGACTCCAAAAAAAAAAAATAAAAGTGCGGCTTCCCTGGTGGCACAGTGGTTGAGAGTCTGCCTGCTGATGCAGGGAACACGGGTTCGTGCCCCGGTCCGCGAAGATCCCACATGCCGCGGAGCGGCTGGGCCCGTGAGCCATGGCCGCTGAGCCTGCGCGTCTGGAGCCTGTGCTCCACAACGGGAAAGGCCACAACAGTGAGAGGCCCGCGTACTGAAAAAAGAAAAAAAAAAAGTGGATATATGTACATGTATAACTGATTCACTTTGCTGTACACCTGAAACTAACACAACACTGTACATCAACTACACTCCAATAAAATTTAAAAAAAAAAAACAGGGTTTAAGAACCATAGTCAGGGAGCAGTGTGGATTGGAAAGACCTGGCAAGAAATATTTCTGCATCCTCAGACAATGCTCCCCAAGCTGTCTATTGCAAGGGTGAGCATTTAAGAGATCTTTGACCTAAGGAGGACATGAGATTAACAATCTATCCCAATGTACATGAATTATTCTCCTCGGTACTATCAGAAATCAGATGGCATCCTAGAGCAGGGGTCAGCAGATCTTTTTGTAAAGGGTTAGATAGTAAATATTTTGGATTTTCTGTACCATACATCTCCATTGCAACTGCCCATCTGCTGCTGTAGCACAGAAACAGCCATGCACAATACGTTAATGAATGGATGCGGCTGTGTTCAAGCCAAACGTTATGTACAAAACCAGGAGTCAAGCGAGATCTGATCAGTGGGCCAGAGTGTGCGGACCCCAGTTCTGGGTCAGTGTTCACAGCTGAATGAGTCATGAGGCCTTAAGTTCCAGTTCTCATTGTACTACTTTCTACCTGGGTGAACTTGGGTTCATCCTTTTATTTATATGGGCCACTGTATTAGTCAAGGTTCTCCAGAAAAACAGAACCAACAGCATGTGTATACAACGTGCCCATATATACTGATAGATATAGATCTAGATATCGATATTGATACCTAGATCTATATCCATATCTATATAAAGATAGAGAAAGAGAGAGATTTTAAACAACTGGTTCACACAATAATAGAGGCTTGGTAAATTCAAAATCTGCAGGTTAGGCTGTCTAGAGACTCTCGGAAGAGTTGCAGTTCAATTTCTGTAAGTCTTCTGGCAGAATTCCTTTTTGCGACAGGGAGGTCAGTCTTTGTTTTATTAAGAGCTTCACCTGATTGGATGAGGCCCATGCATATTATGGAGGATAACCTGCTTTACTCAAAGTCCGCCACAAATTTAATTATGAATTTCATCCAAAAACACCATCACAGGGACTACCCTGGTGGCACAGTGGTTAAGAATCCGCCTGCCAATGCAGGGGACACGGGTTTGAGCCCTGGTCTGGGAAGATCTCACATGCCGTGGAGCAACTAAGCCCATGCACCACAGCTACTGAGCCCGTGCACCTAGCGCCCATGCTCTGCAACAAGAGAAGCCACTGCAATGAGAAGCCCGCACACCCCAACAAAGAGTAGCCCTCGCTTGCTGCAAATAGAGAGAGCCCACGTGCAGCAACGAAGACCCAATGCAGCCAAAAATATAAATAAATAAAACATAAAAATTTTAAAAAACACAAAAACACCATCACAGAAATATCCAGAATAATATTTGACCAAATAACTGGGCATGGTGGCCCAGACAAATTGACATGGAAAATTCACCACCTAAGCCATAGTTTTGTCACCTGTTACTGAGAAATATGACTTATCTGAACTATTTTGATACCTAGAAGATACCTTCTAGAGGTAACACCCTCAGTATTTTACATGGTAGGCAATAGAGGGAATGAGCCCATTTGCCCAGTCATATGACACCTAAAGGATAAAATTCTGTCTTCTCTCTCCAACCCACAAGGATGAATGCCAAAAATACATCACTTATATCTGCTTTAGCTAACATAGGATAGGTCTGGAACAGACCTATGCTCCCAGTAAGTCTCATGAAATGCTGTTTCATTAAGGAGAGACTTTACTTGCTAAGATTAGAAGCAAAAGAGGGTGGTGGATGAAAAACTGCCCCAGGATATAAGCTCATGCAAGGAAGCAGGAGAGAGAATGGGTATCCGAAGATGTGCGCTCTGAGCCAACACTAATTCCACAGCATCAGGTTATAATTCAGGCAGCCCAACCGCTGGGGGTTTTTTCCCCTTCTTCTTTTCCCCCAAAGAGGGACAAGCATACTGACAAAGGAAGAGCATCAGTCACCACAGATAAATTGCTTTTTAGAGGTGATCTCGCAAATGATTTGGCTCAGTGTAGACTATGATTTGGCCCCCAAACCATAAGCTAGAGCATTTCATTCCAGGTCCCTCCTCAAATATCCATGATAGGTAAAACTTTGGCATCAAGTAGGTCTTGAAATCTCCCCAGGTGATTATAATATGCAACCAGGGCTGAGAATCTGGAGATGTAGAGCAAACTTAAATTGAACTTTAGTTAAACAGTAAAACAAGCTCTGACTCTACTGGCTGGAGCTAGACAAGGGATATGGATTTAGTGGGATGAGAAGATAAAGGACACCAGGGAGTAAATCAAATGCTTTACACCTGTGCTTAGCTAATTGCTACTCAGATAATTCAGACAATCTTACAGCACCTGAACCCTGAAATGCCTTAGTTCTGTTTAAAAAAAAGTAACTCTTCAAGTAACTGAACTCTGAGAATCATGCCAATCATAAAGAAAAAGAAGAAATCTTATTTTTTGAATTAGTTGATTTCATATATACTGTTTCACTTTCATGATATTAACTAGTTATCTTTCTTTCCATTTTATGTTTGAGGAAAGTAAGGCTTTAAAGTCTCAGTAATTTTCTCAAGGTCACTTGTTAAGGGTGTGGTAGGCAGCATAATGGCTCCTAAAAATGCCCTCACCCTAATCCCTAGAACCCAATAATATGTTACCTTACATGGTAAAGAGGACTTTGCAGATATGACTGAAGTTATAGGCCTTGAGATAGAAAGATTATCCTGGATTACCTCATGGAACAAATCTAATTGCATGAGTCCTTAAAAGCAGAAAACCATTCCCAACTGTAGAAAGAGAAAGAGAGAGATGTCCTAATAGAAGCAGAATCAGAGAGATGCAACATTTTGGGTTTTGTAGGTGGAGAAAGGGGACTCTGAGTCAAGGACTACAAGTGACCGCTGGAAGCGGATAAAGTCCAGGGAACAGAAACACCCCTAAGAGCCTCCAGAAAAGAATGTACCTCTGCCAACACTTTTTTTTCTTTTTTAACCATCTTTATTGGAGTATAATTGCTTTACAATGGCGTGTTAGTTTCTGCTTCATAACAAAGTGAATCAGCTATACATATACATATATCCCCATATCTCCTCCCTCTTGCATCTCCCTCCCACCCTCCCTTGCCTATCCCACACATCTAGGTGGACACAAAGCACAGAGCTGATCTCCCTGTGCTTTGTGGCTCCTTCCCACTAGCTAGCTCTTTTACATTTGGTAGTGTATATATGTCCATGCCACTCTCTCACTTCATCCCAGATTACCCTTCCCCGTCCCTGTGTCCTCAAGTCCACTCTCTATGGCTGCGTCTTTATTCCTGCCCTGCCCCTAGGGTCTTCATAACCATTTTTTCTTGTTTTTTAGATTCCATATATATGTGTTAGCATATGGTATTTGTTTTTCTCTTTCTGACTTACTTCACTCTGTATGACAGTCTCTAGGTCGATCCACCTCACTACAAATAACTCAATTTCATTTCTTTTTATGGCTGAGTAATATTCCATTGTATATATGTGCCACATCTTTATCCATTCATCTGTCGATCCTGCCAACACTTTTACTTTACTCAATTGAGACCAATGTCAGACTTGTAAGGTAATAAATTTACGTTGCTTTGAGTCACTAAATTTGGGATAATTTGTATGAAAGCAATAAAAAAAATACAGAGGTCCTACAAGAGCCAGGCTATATATTTATACTTAAGTATTTCTGAAATGAATTTAACCTTGTGATTGACAGCAGCAGCAGCAGCAGCTTCCAAGGGATCCCACCACACACCTGAGGCAAAAGGAGCCTAATACAAAGCAGTGACAGCAGCAGGTCACTGCCCCACACTTGGGGTAGAGGGGGACTTGATCTACTGTAGCAGCAGCATAGCCTGAATGGGAACCCATCCTCCTGTGGCATTAGTCCCATCAACATTAGTCTAATCTGCTAGCATCTGCTGTGCCAACAGGCCCAACATATACAAACCCTCCAACTCAGTAGCATTAAGTGAGCCAGGCTCAGTGTTTCCTGAAACTCATATCCAGTTGCACTGGAAATCCAAGATATCACCTACTGTTATGAAAACATAAACAATAACAGAAGACTGGGAACTTCAGAAAGAAAAGGGGAACAATGGAATGGGTGAAAACAAATGGGGTAAATATAAGAGACTATCATTAGCCTCATGAGTTTCTTAAATTCTATATGATGGTCAAAGCAAAAATGATGACACCATCTGATGGGGTTCTAAATGTAGAGAAAGGAAATACTACAGAAAATCATACTTTAACTTCACTTGAAGTAATGAAACACTGATTCCAGTAGGCTATGATAAGTTACATATGTATACTGTAATGCCAAAAGCAACCACTAAGAAAACTATACAAACAGTATACACAAATGATTATAAATGAATTAAATTAAAATGGACTTATTAAAAAATGTTTAAGTCACCCACAAGAAGGAAAAATAAGGGAAACACAGGATTGAGAAACTAAGGTAAAAGACAAAACAAAAAATAACATGGTAGACCAAATCTTTGACATGGCAATAATTACATTACCGGAAAATGATCTAAATAACCAAGTCAAAGACAGAGATTGGAAGAGTAGATTAAAAAATCGCAAGCATGATCCAACTATATACTGTCTATAAGAAGCTTACTTTCAACATCATGATATAGGTAGTTCAAAGTAAAAGGATGAAAATGATATATCATGTGAACATTAATCAGAAAAAGCAGGAATGGCTATATTAATATCAGATAAAGTAGACGTCAGAGCAAAGGAAATTATTAGGGGCAAAGAGGGTCATTACATAAAGATAACAGAAATAATCCACCTAGATGACCTAGTGATACTAAATGTGTGTGCACCAAACAACAGAACTTCAAAATGCATGAAGCAAACACTGAAAAAGGTAAAAGGAGAAAGTTTTAAATCCACAATTATTATTTGAGACTTCAACACAGCAATTTATACAACTACCAGAGAGAAAAATCAGCAAGGATATGGAAGAACTGAAAACATCATCAATCAACAGGATATAACTGACATTTAAAGAACACACTCAGTAAGAGCAGAATACATATTGAAGTGTCCATGGAACATTCACTCATATACCATATACTGGGCGATAAAAAAACATTAGCAGATTTAAAAGAATTAAAATCACAGAGAGTATGTTCTCTAGCCATAATGGAATCAGACTAGAAATCAGTAAGAGAAAGACAACAGGAAAATCTTCAATCACATGAAAACTAAACATCACACTTCCAAATAACTCATGGGTAAAAAAGACAGCATCAAGGAAAAAATTTTTAAATGCATAGAATAAAAGAAAATGGAGATATAACAGATCAAAGTTTGCGGAATGAAGTGAAAGCAACGCTGAAAGGGAAGTTTATAGCACTAAATTGGGAAAGAAAATATTTCAAAGCAATAATCTAATTTTCTATATTAAAATAGTAAAAAAGGAAGAGGAAAAAACACTAAACAAGCAGAAAGAAGGAAATAATAAAGATGAAACAGAAATCCATGAAACTGAAAACAGGAAAATAGGGGGGAAAATCAATGAAACAAAAGGCTGGTTCTTTGAAATAAACAATCTAACCAATAAAGATCTAGAAAGACTGATAAAGATAAACAGAGAGATGGCACAAATCACAGATATCAGAAATGCAACCAGGGATACCATGACATATCCTGCAGGTTAATGAGGGACAAGTTACTATGAACAAGTCTACACTATAAATTCAAAAATGTAGATGAAATGGGCCAATGTTTCGACACCCAAAACTACCAAAACTCAGCCAAGATGAAATAGATAATCTCAATTTTCCTGTAACCATTAGAAACACTGGTTTTTCATTTAAAAACTCCCAAAAGAAATATTCAGGCTTAGATGTTTCACTTTTACCCAAGACTTAAAGAATTAACACCAATTTTACATGATTTGATAAGAAATAGAAGTAGAGGGAACAGTTTCTAATTAATTTTATGAAGCCAGTATTACCTTGATACCAAAACCATACAGGGATAGTATAGAAAGAAGAAACCTACAGACCAATATTTTTTATGAAATTGGCTGAAAAACCCTCAGCCAAATATTAGCAAATTAAATCCAGAAATATATGAAAAGAATAATATACCATGACCAAGTGGGATTTATTCCAGTTATACAAAGTTGGTTAAATATTTGAAAATTAAACAGTGTAATCCACCATATCCAATAGATTAAGGGGGAAAAGTCATGTGATCCTATCCATTAATGCAGAGAAAGCATTTGACAAAATCCAATCCCATTCATGATTTTAAAGAAAGAAGAAAAAAAACTCCAAGCAGACTAGGAATAGAAAAGGAACATACTGAAACTCATAAAGATGATCTACAAACAACCTATACCGACATGATATTTAACTGTGAAAGACTGGATGCTTTCTCTGTAAGATCAGAAACAAGGCACCGATATCTGCTCTCACCACTTTTATTGAATATATCACTGGAGGTTCTAGTAAGAAAATAAAGCAAAAATAAATAAATACATAAATTTAAAAGTTAAATTTTTTAAAAGTTTATTTAAAAGATAAAAGGACTATTCCTACTATGTTGCATAGGAAGGAACATATCCTACTGAATGTTGAATAGCAATATATCCTATTATACTGAATAAGGAAAAGTAAAACTGTCTGTATCTGAAGATGAGATGATAATCTAAATGGAGAAAATACCAAGGAATCCACAAAAAGCTTGAGAAATAATATTAGTTTGTAAATGATTTAGAGTACAAGATCACCACAATTTTATCAAATTATATATTAATAACAAATGTGTAGAAGCTTAAATAAAACTATGTGATGCCATTTACAACTGACCTAAATAAATACTTAAATATAAGCCCAATAAGACATTTATAGGACCTCTAGACTGAAAATTACAAAATGCTGATGAAGAAAAATTTTTAAGTCTCAAACAAATAGGGAGACATACCTTGTTCATGGATTAGAAAACACAACATGATAAAGATGTCAATCCTCCCCAAGTTAAGAGGCTTAACACAATTACTCTTAAAATGCCCTCAAGGTTTTTGTGGATATAGACAAGCTTATTCTAAGATTTATATGGTAAGAAGAGGCTGAAGAATAGCTAAAACAACTTGTAAAGGAAGATGAAAATGGGAGGAATTAATCTACCCAATTTCAAGAGTTTGCAGTAATGATGGAGGGTAGATACATAGATCAATGGAATGGAATAGAGAACCCAGAAATAGACTGACATCAATACATATAACTTGTTTTTGACAGCAGTGCAAAAGCTATCAAGGAAGAATAGACTTTTCAAAAAATGGTACTGAAACAGTTGGACATCCCTTGACAAAAACAAACAAACAAAAAATGAACCTTAACCTCCACACCTTACACAAAAATTAAATCAAAGTGGATCATAATCTTAAATGTAAAAGCAGGACATTTTTAGAAAAACAATAGGAGAAAATGTTTGGCATCTAGAACTAGGGGAATAATTCTTAGACTTGACACCAAAAGTATGATCAATAAAGGCAAAAACTGATAAATTGGATCTCATCAAAATGAGTTAAAAATGCTTCATAGAAGATCCTTTTAAGTGGATGAAAACTCAAATTACACAGTAGGAAAACATATTTGAAAATCCCATATGAGACAAATGACTTGTATCTATAATATACAAAGAACTCTCCAAACAACTTAAAAAAATCCAACTAGAAAATAGGCAGAAGACAGGAACAGACATTTCATGGAAGAGAATATACACACGGCAAAGGAGCACATGAAAAGATGCTCAGCATCATTAGCCATTAGGGAAATGCCAATTAAGACCATAATGAGATGTCAGAGAGTAACTAAAATTAAAGTATAGTGACAACATCAAATGCTGGCGAGTACATAGAAAAATTATATCACATCACTGGTGGGAAAATAAAATGGTTTAGCCACTCTGATCAACAGCTTGACAGTCTCTTTTAATCCTAAAAGTAGATTCACCCTACAACGCAGTAATTGTACTCTTGAGCATTTATCCAAAAGAAACAAAAACTTAATTAAGTTCCCACAGAAACTTACACATAAATGTTCATAGCAGTTTTATTTATAATAGCCCAAAACTGGCAACTACCCAAATGTCTTGCAGTGGATGAATGTTGAAACAAATTGTGATAAAATCTTATGATAGAATACTACCGAGCAACAGAAAGGAACAAATTATTAATATACGCAAAAATTGAAATGAACTTCAAGGGAATGATGCCGAGGGAAAAATTTTGAAAAGCCGATCTCCGAAGATTAAGTAATTCATGATTATGTTTACATATTATTCTTAAAATAACAAAACTGTGGAGATGGAGAACAGAGTAGAAGTTGCCAAGGGTTAGAGTGGGGGTAGAAGGTACAGCGGGGGAACTCTGTGAGGTTTTTGTGGTTCCAGTACAAATAATACAGCAATCTTGGTTTTAATCCCTAAAGATTTCTAAAAGCAATTCCTAATAAGAGGTGTCCAGATATTTAGCAATGGCAGATTAGAGGTATAGCTCCCCAACATAACAACTTCAAAAGAGAACATACTAATTCAATGTATATGTTAATTTCAAAAAAAGGCCTGTCACAATACTTAAATGGTATATATCTTAACTATATTATTCTAAGTATCCAGCTATACCAGATGGACTAGCAAGATTTTCTGTACATTCAACCTTATTTAAGACAGTAAATCTTATAATAAGACAGTTAGAAAAAGAAAAAAAAACAAACCTCAACTACAGTTGGATATTCTCATAGGAAGATGAGGTGAAAATATGCAGCAGCGGTTCAAAAGCTTAAGCAGTGGCACCTAAATTTGGTTGTGCATTAGAATCATCTGAAGCACTTTTTAAAAACCCTCACACTGACGGTTGGTCATCGTAGACCAATAAAATCATTTTAAATCTCCTCAGACGATGCCAATGTCTAGCCAGAACTGAGAACCAGCGGACTAAGCAGAAGGGGATGTTTCTACAAAGATCTCTTAACAATAAGTCCTTTCACCCAATCAGATTTACCTCCCCGCAAAGGGCTAAAGAATGCTAGTGTTGTCCATACTTGCTTAGCTTTAATTAGCACTTGTGACTTGCCCAAAACCTAGATCATGTTTCCCCTAAATTTCATGTTATTCCCTACGTTTTTCAAACCCAGGGCTAAGGGGTTTGCCAGGATGAGATTTTAAGTGCTCACACAGGGCAAGTCCCTGGCAAACCAGGACAGCGGTCCCTCTACATTGAAATGTAAAGCATCCTAAATAACCCTGACACTGCTCCCAGATCCTAGTCTGTGCCAACCAGTGGAGAAAAGGCATTCTCCATTACCACCACGGCAAATGCTGCTGTACTTGCCTTGGCTGGTCCCTATCTTTTCCAGGCACCACTCCCCTTCACCTGCTGGTGGACGCTTTGGCCAGCTGACAATGCAGATATTTTCAAACTTTAAGGTGAATAAAAATCATCTGGAGGGCCTGTTATAACAGAGATCACTGAGCCCCACCAGAGTTGCTGATTGCATAGGGCTGGGACAGGGCCCTAAAACTTGAATATCTGACACATTATCAGGGGACGCTGGTAAAACTGGTCAGGTTGTTACCGAATGCAGGTTCGTGTGTCTGAAGCACAGTGAGGCCAAACAAACCTAAAGGTTGGAGTCTGGAGCAGAGAAAGGTTTATTGCAGGATCGAGCAAGGAGAGGGGTGGCCCGAGTTCCAAAACACCCTGAAATCTCCAAAGGATTTCAGCAAAGCATGTTTAAAGGCCAGGTGAGGGAGGGACGTCCCAGGGAATGTGATCAGCTCGTGCACAATCCTCTGATTGGTTGATGTGGAGGCCACAGGGCAGGTAACATTATCCATCCTTAGGTGCCAGAAGGTCTGGGGGCTACGCGCTCATGATCATCAAGGAGTTAATTTCTTCCATTGGGTGGTGGTTTTTAGCATCTGAAAACTCAAGAAATATGCCTGAGATACTATTATCTGAGTACTTCAGAGAGGAACTACAGCAGAGGATATGGGGGATGGGTCTGTCCTAGGAAGGCCCCATAGGGTACTGCTTGGTTACAAGGTGACCATACTTTGAGAACCACTGCTCTAGTGGCTTGGAATGTTCAGAAAGTAATGGAAGAATCCCTTCCCAGGTCTAGATTCTAGTATCGCCAGCTATTTTGGTGGGGGGAAGGGTAAGTTTTGTCCTTGCTTGGACTTCTGGTTCATTTATATCAAAGCCTATTTGAGGCAGTGCGCTCGGCAGTCCTGCAGTTCTGTCTTTTGCTTCAACAGTGTTTGGAATGAACAGACCCAGGGACGCTCCTTGCTCCAGCCCCCGACCACCCTCCAACCTTTCTTCCTGTCGCAACCTTTGGAATCAGCCACTCAGCTATCCTCAGCCTCCAGGACAGGCCAACACCGTTTTTTGAGCTTAGCTCCTTATCACTGATCAACCACGAGTTCCCAGGTGCGTCAGAATTATTCCATCGAGGTGGAGGCCGCCGTCCACCGCCTGTTCAACATGCATCTGGGGACACTTACCTCTCTCTGAGCTTCTATTTCGACAGCAACGATGGGACTCTGGACAGTGTGGGCCACATTTTTCGCCAACTGGCTGAGGAGAAGTGTGAGGGCGCGCAGCGTCTCTTGAAAATGCAAAACCAGTGCTGTGGCCGCGCCCTCTTCCAGGATGCGCGGAAGCCTTCTCAAGATGAGTGGGGTAAAACCCAGGACGCTGTGGAAGCCGCCATTCTTAGGGAGAAGAGCCCGCACCAGGCACTATCACATCTGCGCGCCCTGGCTTCCGCCCGCGCAGACTCCCACCTCTGTGACTTCCTGGAGAGCCGCTTCCTGGAGGAGCAGGTGAAACTCATCAAGAAGATGGGCGACCACCTGACCAACCTCCGCAGGCTGGCTGGTCCGCAGGCTGTGCTGGGCGAGTATCTCTTTGAAAGGCTCACCGTCGAGCACAAACAGGAGTCTCTGAAGTCCAGCGGCCTCTGAGGAGCCCCTCTGGCATCAGAGCTTCTGCCTGAAGCCCTGCTCTGCAGCTACTAGGCAGCTCTGTAACCGCCCTGGAGCCCTCTCCCAAGCCTTGGACCAAATGGAAACAATAACGCTTTTTGCAGAAGGAAAAAAAAAAGCCTATTTGAAACACAAACAGAATAAAGAGGAAAAAAAGAAATATATATATATGTATATATATATATATTCATGTTTTTTTCTTTTTTTAAAAATTTATTTTACTGAAGTATAGTTGATATACAATGTTGTGTTAGTTTATGCTGTACAACAAAGTGATTCAGTTATGCGTATATATAATTTTTCATATTCTTTTCCATTATGGTTAATTACAGGACATTGACTATAGTTCCCTGTACTATACAGTAGGACCTTGTTGTTTATCCATCATATATATAATAGGTTACCTCTGCTAATCCCAAACTCCCAATCCATCACTCCCCCACCTCCCCCTTCCCCTCGGGAACCACAAGTTTGTGTGCTATGTCTGTGAGTCTGTTTCTGTTTCATGGATAAGTTCATTTGTATCATATTCTAGATTCCACATATAAGTGATATCATATGGTATTTGTCTTTCTCCTTCTCACTTACTTCATTTAGTATAATAGTCTCTAGGTCCAGCCATGTTGCTGCAAATGGCATTATTTCATTCTTTTTTATAGCTGAGTAGTATTCCATTTTATATATATCACATCTTCTTTATCCATTCATCTGTGAGTGGACATTTAGGTTGTTTGCATGTCTTGGCTATTATAAATAGTGCTGCTGTGAACATAGGGGTGCATGTATGTTTTCGAATTATAGTTTTGTCCAGATATATGCCCAGGAGTAAGATTGCTGGATCATATGGTAGCTCTACTTTTAGCTTTTTGAGGAACTGCCATAGTGTTTTCCATAGTGGTTGCACCAATTTACATCCCCACCAACAGTGTAGAAGTCAGAAAGAGAGAGACAAATACCGTATGCTAACACATATATATGGAATTTAAGAAAAAAAAATGTCATGAAGAACCTAGGGGCAAAACAGGAATAAAGACACAGACTTACTAGAGAACGGACTTGAGGATATGGGGAGGGGGAAGGGTAAACTGTGACAAAGCGTGAGAGAGGCATGGACATATATTCATGTTCTTTTAACATATGAATTGCCCCACTTTATCTGTGTGAAATAAGTTTGTTCCCGTTATTGGGCTGCTTCTCAAGCTTTGCTGCTCATTTGAATGACCTAAAGAGCTTTTAAGAAAAACATTGGTGTCTGGGTCCCAGCCCCAGAGATTTTGATTCAGTAGGTCTAGGGAGGAGCCTGGGCACAGGGAGGGCTCAGAGTTCCCCAGGTGATTCTAATGTGCAGCAACTTTGGGAACCACCTCTTGGCTTCAATCCAGCTAGTGATCAGATATTAAATCTAAGACACATGGGCTAGTGCGTGAGCTCTAGGAAGATTCGTGCCAGGGAAAATGATCGATAGTTGTGTTACTTCTCTGAAATGGACTGAAATTTCCAATTAGCATGAACAGGGGAGGGTGAATGGGTGAATGCAATAAGGTGTATCATTTACGTATTGCCCTATGTGTATGGCTAGAAGCTTTTGCAACTGAGGTCTGCCCTACTTTTCATGCTAATGGTAATGCTTGTCCTCCTAATGCAGCTGTAAACTTTATAAGCCCATAGGTAGACAGCATCACAAAATATTTACCCCTCCCCACTGGCCCACTCTCAAGCTTCTCTCCCCTTCCCCAATACACAAATGTACATCAATGCTCTTGAGACCACTATCAACATATTGACCTTCAATTCTTCTACTTTGCAGCTTCCCTCTTATCAGGAGATGTCAGCATTTAGTGCAAGGACAAATGCTTGCCTCTTGGTGAGTAATGTAGGCAATGCCTCCAAGAGACAAATAGCCCTTAGGGAGGGGGAAAAAGTCTTTCAAAAAGGTTGATGCCCAGAGGAGGCATTTTCAGTCATCTCAGCTTAGAGGTCAAATATCCAAAATTAAAAAGGTTAAAAAAAAGAAAAAGAAGAAAGCAAGGAAGAAAAGAAGGAAACAATTTTCTTATCTCATAGTAATAAGGCAGTTTTCCTTAAAAAAAAAAAAGACTTAAGCCTTAAATTCTCTTTCCTAATCAAAATGTGCTTTTCCGTCTTTAGACTATTCCTCTTATATCCTGTATTATTCATGACGTTTAATTCTTGAAATAGCACATGGCTGAAAACAGAAGCTAACCTCTTGTCCACTATGAATTAAATCTTCTTTTCCTAGGACCTGTCTACAGTGTACAATTTGGGGTTTGCCAACATAATTATTTTCTCTGAAATAAGTTACAGCATTTTGCCTTTTCAATATATAGTTATACAATATATTGTTAACACAACATAGTTAATATAGTCAATATAGTAAATACAACTATAACACACGTGATATGATGCCACTTTGGTGATTTTCTTCATCCATGTAATTCTGAAATTTGACAGTATAGTTTTCATATTCTAATGAGCTGAGTATTACCTTTGCAAGGATAGAAAAATAAAATAAATTCATAATATTCTTGTGTGGTTTGCCCCTGGGGTGGATTACCATAATGGGGGGATATTTGAGCCTTTCCCCAAGTCATTAAAAAACCTCCAGCGAGCAGCCCCTTGTCCTCTCCAGGGAGTGGGGGGAAAGGATCTTTAATCATAATAATCCTGGGGGGAGAAATCTCAGAAATAAGACATCTGCTTCTGTGCCTTGTTGTTTTGCAGAATAGCAATGATTGCTTTAGCAGCTTCTATTGCCATGTGTGTACAATAAGTAAATGAACATAAAATTGAATGAACGCATAAAAGAAGGATAAACCCACCCAGCTTAACAAATCCACTCTCTCACCTGCTGTGCCCTGAAACATGAAAGAAAGAATCACGGGATCATAAGGATTAATAAAATAACAGTCTCTGTTAACAATATTGACAGGAGGTATAAGGATAATTTGTCTGATGTGGGACCAACAGCTTAACTGCTTAATCCTTTTTTTTTTTTTTTAAGGGCAACTCATTCATTTATTGTTTAAAGATTGCAAGACAACTTCTGAATTTCTGTAGCACAGTTTAAATGTTTTACTTTTTTGATAAATCAGAGTATAATAGAAAAAACAATTAGTTTCCAGTAATATCTATATCTCTATTCAGAATTAAGTCTTCCACAGACATGTAACCTGGAAACAAAAGCCTGTTACAATAAGCAAAGCTTCAACAGAGCTGCTACTTTTCGGGCCAGGGAAAGGTTCATCCCTATAGGAGGAGGATGTGCTATGTAAAATGGCTGCAAGGTCACAGCCTTGAGGGCGCTGGAAGTCTATTATCCTATCCCACATTAAGTAGTTTGGTGAACTTCAAACGTCCGTTCATCTGCAACCAAGCTGGCAAACTTTAACTGATATCTCAAGCAGGTAAAAAATAAATTAAAAGAAATCCTTACACTGATGTTCCTTGATTCACACTGTTAAATGGTTCATTAACATGTAATTCTGGCTAAGAATTACATTTGAGACTCCTTGCTCAGATTTTGGTTAACAGTACAAATCTTTCAGAAATTCAAGTTCTTATTAATCAATAATTTGTCAGCTAGGCTACATTCAGGCATCAGCTGCAACTACAGAATAGGTGCACTGCCTCAGTGCTTTGGAAAGACATAATCTAGAACACTACTAGCAGACAAAATATCTGTTACTAGACAGCACAGGTGCAGTACAGCAAGACAAAAACATATATTCACGTGTGCCGCGGACCAGCCGGAGAAAGAGGATTTCACCGCCCAGGGTCAGAAGGGAAGGGGTAAGGAACTGAAGTGGCACCGACGAATGGGGTCAGAAGGACCAAGACAACTGATGGTTGCAAGGCAAATTTTATTGCTCTACAGTTGCAGATTATCTAGACTAGAAAAAGGAAGGTTGCCAGATGGTGGTTTACATTATCTACAGACTGTCTCGGCTCAAGGTTAACTTCCCTGGGAGAAAACCCATAAACCCAGAAGCATCAAAAATAACCTGCATGTGCAGGGGGAAGACAGCTTTGCTTGTCTCATTTTACATTCTTTCTGATCTCTGGGCCCTGGTGATTTATCTCCCATGGAATGGAACAAGGAGGGGAACAAGTAGGGACAGTCCCTTCGAGCAGCGGCGGCATGCCTAGCATGTCCTTACCTGCTCTCAAGGCTGACTGCTTCCCACAGGTCCCCCTTTTTTATTTTTTAACTTTTGCTGCAAAATAATTCCATGAAGTTTAGTGCCGAGAGTAGTGTACTGTTGCATGAGGATACGAAACAGACATGAGAAGATTATTATCAATAATAGGCAAATTATGGCCAGGGTAATAAATCCTGACAACCTTCCAGTAATCCAAGACTGAGGGTTTAACCACTTTAAATGATCCAGTAAAGTTTGAATTACATCTTCTGGCGAAACATCATCAAGATGTGTATTTTGTATACCCTGAATTTCAGCATTTAATTTCTTAAGATCAAGACTAATATTATTATCTGACCAAACACTCAGCAGATGCATTTTTACTTTTTCCCATTCCCAAATAGTCACTGTACTTTTAAGGAGTAACACACATCCATGTATACTTTGCATGACAAGCTAAACGCATCCTCAATTTTAATGCTTCTATCTGATCTCCAATCCCCAAAATTGCGTTTTTAAATTCATCTAACTTGTTATTAATCTGTAAATCTATGTGACTTTGTAAAGATAAAGCAAGACTGGTATGTTGAGATAACTGATTAGCAAAGTGAGCATGATGAATACTCTGTGAAAGAGCAAGACCGGCAGTAGCCACAGTAGCAGACAGAGCAGCCGAGGCAAGTAAACTTACTATTAGCCACCCAAGAAAGCGTCTCCTTCTCTGCAAGGCTTTAGAGAGTTCCACCCATACCTGTACTCCAGTATCTTCATACCAAGGTTCTCTCAGATGTACAGGCACCATAACATACATGGTTGCTTTAGTATAAGCACAGATTGCGTTCCTGCAGAAGGGAACATACAACTGCTAAAAATACAATTAACACAGCTAATATTATATCCTCCTTTGGAAGAATTACCAATGTTAATAGAACCAAACAAAAGTGTATATGGAGGAGCAACACAAGTTATAACAGGTGTATTGGAATAAGTTAGAGCTAGTTTCCATATATCCCAGTTCTTTTGAAATGTGATAAACCTATCTATGATGGGAAAAGAAGAGATAAGAATTGACAGCTTGGTATAATCTATAGTACACCATATTTGGTTATTATTCCAAGATGCATTGCAACGTTCAAAATTGGATCCAGGAAAGTTAACGGTCATAAAAGGAGGAAATTGATTTTTTGATTTTCTGTTAAGCATAGTAACCTTATGTCCAGCTATAAGTATCCCTTGTCCTCCAAGTAAACGCTTCATACAGAAATAATTTCCTGAATCTTCACCTGTAACCTTGGCTATAGTAATAGCGGAATCCCTAAGTGGTGAGGCATATGAGATTTGACCTCTAATATTAATAGCTTGCCCATTTTATACCAAATGATGGTATCCTTAAGATCCTCTCGTCGGCTGGTAGCCGGGCATGTAAGAGTAATGTTGGTTCCTGTAAAACGAAGGATGCCTGGAGAGCCTGACAAACTAATTGATTGATCCGTTCCCTCATAAACATCTGTATGCTCATAACTAATAGCCTTTACACATCCAGTTTCCAGATTCAATGGGCTAAGACAGACAGGATGGGTACTAAACCAGTTAGTATAATTTACAGACATATTGATTTGTTTTATATTCCCAATAAGAGGCCCATAAACACTTATCATTGTAAAATACAGGAAACTCTGCTTCAGACCAAGATATGGGTTGTAATAGTGGAGGATCAGGTACATAGGCCCAGTAAGTTGCTGCATTAACAGAGGGAACACATGAAATGGTTGCCAACATAGCCAAAAATAAAGTTACAGGTGTAACAGGATTATTCTGTTGTTTCACTGACTCTTGAGCTCGTGAAACCAGTTGTTTAATTTGTCCCCAAGTTGGAACATCACTCCTTTGAGTCGTCCTGGCAAGTGGTCTCCTCTTCTTCTTCTTTTTCTCAATCAACACTGTCAAATTTTCGGGAGAGGTGCAGAGCTTCTTCATCTTCTGAACTAGGTGAGCTGTGGCAAGCCATCTATTTGCTTGACTAAGCACTCAGGAAGCCAGCGAGGTCCAGGCGCTGATCTGGGAAAGATACACGCGTGACCACGTCCCCAAATCAACACAGGATCAGGACCACGCCAAGTGCTGGTTAACGGATCGTTCCAGAGGACCTCCGGAGATTGAGAGGCCAATCTTGGCTCAGCCACCAACCTTCCCCCTGCAGAGCAGCCAAATTTGTCAACAGTGAGAACATTTAAAATAAACAGAGCATGATTTATAAGGTTATGTGGCGTTGTTCTATACAATTCCCCCCTGTTTATTTTTTCAATAGTTAGCTTTAAAGATCTATTTGCACGTTCTATAATACCTTGTCCTTGAGGGGTATATGGAATGCCTGTAATATGGGTAATTTTGTAATGAATTACAAAATGTTGCAAAAGCAGCGGGCCCATTATCTGTTTTAATAATTTTGGGAAGGTTCATGAAAGCAAAACAGTGTAATAAATGAGTGGTAACATGTTTAGTAGCTTCTCCGGTCTGTGCTGTAGCACAGAGGAAACCAGAATACGTGTCGATAGTGACATGAACAAACTGTAATTTCCCAAAAGACGGGATATGAGTAACATCCATTTGCCATAAATGTCTAGGTAATAATCCACGAGGATTAACAACATAATGTGGAACAGGAAGGTGAGGTAAGCATTGTGGGCATTGCTTAACAATTTGTGGGGCGGCTTCACCAGTAAGGGAAAATTGTGTGTGTAATGTAGCCGCTGACTGACGGTGTAAAGCGTGCAACTGCTGTGCTGCTTGTGAAGCAGTTTGATCATAACTTACCATAATATGAGGGTGTCCAGGACATGGACCATGAGTATCAAGAGTATGGAGATAATGAATGCAGTATATTAGCCATTCTTGACAGCATGACGAACGGAAAGGAGGAGTACGGTAAATTGGGACATGTCCTGCTTTAGGGAAAAGAGATTGAGGAGGAGGAGTAACTTCAACTCTATTCTTGGGAGGAAAATGTACAGGATAAAGATCACGTTTAGATCGAGTTAAAACATCTGCAGTCGCATTAAGTTTAGTCAATGGACCAGGCAAGTTAGAATGAGCACGGATATACAGACCTGCAACAGGACCATCATGGGAACGAATAAGCTGTTGAAGCAAACGAAAAGAGGATGGTAATTCAGGGTCATTAGTATGTCCTATGCTCGCAGTCTCTAGAAGAAATCACAAGCTAATAAGATATTTACTATCAGAAAACAAATTAAAAGATATAGAAGGCAAATGTTTAAAAGACATAATGACAGGATACAGTTCAACACGTTGAGCTGAAGTCAAGGAAGTTTCTTTAATGAGGTCTGTTCCGTCGTCAATGATTACAGTAGCCACTCCTGAAGAAGAACCATCCGTAAAAACCAAAGGTACATGAGGAACAGGCTGTTGCCTAATTATAGAAGGAAAGATATGAGTTAAGTTTGCTGAATTGGATCAATTTATCAGCAGGGTAATGGCATTCCAAGGTACCTGAAAATCCTGCAAGAGCAAGACCCCATTCATTACTATGTTGAAAAAGCCAATTTTGTGGACTAACTGAATAAGGGATAATAATTTGAGAAGGTTCTATACTTATAGGTTGTAAGCATCTAGTTCTACCTTGCATTATTAAATTACTAATAAGTTCATAATAAGGGTTAATAACTTTAGAGGGTGTAGTTTTCATATGAATCTATTCAATAATTCCAACAGTTTGCCATAAGACGGCAGTAGGCACATGAGGAGTTGGACAAATTATTAAGAAAATTGGAAGGTGAGTATGAATTCTAGTTAACTGTGTAGAACTGATAGATCTATTGACTATTTGTAAAGCTTGAAATCCTTCTGGAGTCATAGAGCGTGAAGAAGAAGGATCTGAGTCACCTTTAAGAATATCAAACAAAGGCTGTAATTGAGCAGTAGTAAGTTTTAAGGAAGGCCTTAGCCAATTAATATCGCCAAGTAATTTTTGAAAAGCATTTAATGTTTTTAAATTATCAACTCAAATTTGCAGTTTTTGAGGCCTAATAGTAGTGTTATCAATATATTTTCCCAAATATAAAAATGGAGATTGTCTTTGAATTTTTTTTGAGGCAATGACCAAGCCAAATGATTGTAAGGACTGTTGTAAAAATTGAAAAGCAGTCTCTAATAAAGAAATATTATCAGTGGCTAAAAGTATATCATCCATATAATGTATGAGATATAACGATGGAAACCTTTTTCTCACAGGAGTCAAGGCCTGAGCCACATATTTTTGGCATAATGTAGGACTATTTGCCATGCCCTGAGGCAATACTTTCCATTGAAATCTCCTCATGGCTTCCTTAAAATTTAAGGCAGGCAAGCTAAAAGCAAAATGTTTTCTATCTTCAGGAAACAAAGGAATAGTGAAAAAACAATCTTTTAAATCTATAACTAAAAGATGATAATTGTGTGGTATGGCTGTTGGAGAGGGTAGGCCTGGTTGAAGAGCTCCCATTATTAGCATAGTTTTATTAACAGCTCTTAGATCCTGTAATAACCTATATTTTCCAGATTTTTTCTTGATAATAAAAATAGGAGTATTCCAAGGACTACTGGAAATTTCTAAATGCCCTAATTGTTCCAGTACTAATTGTTCTGCAGCTTCTCATTTCTCCTTTGTGAGGGGCCATTGGTCCACCCATACAGGGTCATCAGTCAGCCAAATAATTGGATCAGCAGTGAGTGGAGGAGAATCCAAGGCCCCTAAGAAAAACCCAAACCTTGTCTATCATATTTTATTTTCACATCAATAGGATAGACAGTTCCTTGTTGATTTGTTCCCAGCCCTTTTGTGGGAAGAAATCCTTGCTCCAACATCATATTAGAGACTTGAGAGTTTGGACTATAAAGTAATACTCCCATTTCTTTTAATATATCTCGGCCCCAGAGGTTTAAAGGCAGCCCAGGCAAAACATAAGGCTGGAAATATCCTGAATGGCCCTCACTATCTTGCCATAAAAAAAACTGACTACTTTGCATAGGAGAAGAACTTTGTCCTATTCCGTGAAGTTCTGTAATAGTAGGACTAATGGGCTAACGTTTAGGCCAGTGTATCTGCGTCATAACAGGGACATCAGCTCCAGTGTCTAACAAACCTGAAAAAACCTTTCCATTAATGGTTCATTTCATTTCTGGACGTTCTTTCCCTATCTTCTGAATCCAGTAGGCAGCATTAGACGATCCAAAAGCCTTTGTTTCTCTCTTTTGATGTTGTAAACTTTGTCCATGAGGTACAAAGGGCAAAAGTAGCAATTGTCCAATTTTATCACCAGGAGAAATAGTTATTATATTTTTAATAGTTTGTGCCATGACTTTTATTTCTCCTTCGTAGTCAGAAACCATGACTCCTGGCATAACAGTTAAACCTTTCATGGTGACACTACTTCTTCCCAATAATAGTCCCATCAAACCCTTGGGTAAAGGTCCACAGATGCCTGCAGAGAGGGCCTGAGGACCCATTTCAGGAGTTAATACATATCGGGCGGAGGTACTGAGCTCCAGTCCTGCGCTTCCTGGTGTTGCTCTGGAGAGCGAGCATATTGTATGTTTTTGTTTTTGGTTAATGTCTGATTGATAATTTGAGGAGGATACACAGACATTACCCTTATTATTTGTTGGGGCCGGGGAAGGCCCCGGGAGGAGTTTCCCGACAGTGGTGGCCCATCCTTGTGGGCCACTGAGCAACAATCTGTGCCCAATGTTTTCCCCTATTCCATTTAGGGCATAAACCAGGGATTTTCTGACCATCTGGAGGTTTCTGAGTAGGGAAGGAAGGACTAGGGTTAGAATTAAAAGATCTACATTCTCTAGCAAAATGACCTGCCTTTCCGCATTTAAAACAAGTCTTTGTTTTCTTTTGATTGTTTTTAAACCCCACTTTAGTTAATGCTGCAGCCACAGCAGCACCCTGTATATAAGTAGGCCCAATGTCTGCACAAAGGTGAATATAATCCTCCAATGTTCCCCGTTTTCTCCAAGGTCGAATCGCAGCCTGACACGCATTATTAGCATTTTCAAAAGCAAGTTGCTTAACTACAATCATACCAGTGAGTCCGTCCACAATGAGTCTCCCCACCGCCTGTGACAACCTATCTACAAAATCAGCATATGGTTCATCAGGTCCCCGTCTAATTGTTGAAAGATCCTCAGTTTTGTGTGTAGAAGGTCATTTCCTCCAGGCTTGTAATGCCAAATGATTTATTTGAGGATAAGCAACAAAGGGATAAGTTAATTGATCTTGTAAAGAAAGATACTGTCCTTCCCCAATCAGCATATGATAATCAACTGGAATATTATGGGCAGCATTCTTTTCTGCTTGTTCAGCAGCCCGTTCATAAAAATCAAACTTCCATATTAAATAATCTCCACCATTTAAACAAGCTCGTGCAATAGACTTCCAATCAGCGGGGGGAAGAGCTTCTCCTGTCAACCATAGCAGTAGTAAAAGGAGCAGTGGGCCCATATTGAGCACAGGCAGATTTTCAATCTTTCAAAACTTTCAAAGGGAGAGCCTGATGCCCCCTAGTAGCTTGTTGAGGATTATTAGGATCAGGTCTTTCTATGACGGGACAACAGAAAATAGGATCTTCTCCTCGTTTTATTGCTCCTTGTACAGCGCGCTGCAAGGGACTGAGCATTTTTACAGATGTGGATTTTTGAGGAAGACAGTCCTTATTAACCTGCAGCTTTTTCACTGACTTATCTATCACAGCCATTAGAAAATCATCCTCAGGATATTTCTCTCTTTTATGTTTACAAGCCTCATCTGTTAAGTCAAAATGTTCCTCTTCATCTAAAATATTTAAATTAATTAGCTCTTTCGGTTTAGGAAGTGGCGACACAGTAGCTGATAATACAGTCTCTCCTTCTGTCAGAGGCTTATGTTTTTCTGACTTTACATTCAAATCAACACTATCATGAGAAGAATCTAAACATATTTTTTATCAGGTTCCACAAACTATATGTAACAACAGGAGTATGAGTAGGCCCTCGAGACTTGTAATAATTTTTTAATCTTCTCCAACTTTCTGCCAGATTTCTATGTCAACAGAGCCGCCATCAGGAAACCAGGGAGATACACCATGGATATGCTGTAAAAATTCAGTCAACTGTGAGGTAGAAACTTTATTACCCCGAGCTTTAAGCATCGAAAGTAAAACCTGAGCAAATAATTCATACATCTTTGAGCCCTTTTGCCCCATCTTATTTTACTTCTGACTATTGCCTTATGCCTCTATTAGTTCCACTTTTACTGGTGGCCACACATATTTTGCATAAGGGTTCTCTTACCTGCACTTTCTTTTTCTTTTAATTGCCTTCACGCTTCAGGTCCCTGTTCGAGTGCCACTTGCCGCGGACCAGCCGGAGAAAGAGGATCTCACCGCCCAGGGTCAGAAGGGAAGGGGTAAGGAACTGAAGTAGCACCGACGGATGGGGTCAGAAGGACCAAGACAACTGATGGTTGCAAGGCAAATTTTATTATGCTACAGTTGCAGATTATCTAGACTAGAAATCGGAAGGTTGCCAGATGGTGGTTTACATTATCTACAGACTGTCTCGGCTCAAGGTTAACTTCCCTGGGAGGAAACCCATAAACCCAGAAGCATCAAAAATAACCTGCATGTGCAGGGGGGAGACAGCTTTGCTTGTCTCATTTTACATTCTTTCTGACCTCTGGGCCCTGGTGATTTATCTCCCATGGAATGGAACAAGGAGGGGAACAAGTAGGGACAGTCCCTTCGAGCAGCGGCCGCATGCCTGGCATGTCCTTACCTGCCCTCAAGGCTGACTGCTTCCCACACGTATGTTGCCTTGTTTAAGCCTCAAGCCCTCGATCCTTTGTTGAAATACAATAATTTCATTCCTATGGTTTTCAATACCAAAAACTCAACCTCCAGGAGGGCTAAAGTCTAATTTGTACTCCAAACCAAGTAGCAGTGCAGTTCGCTACTACTGAGACTGAATCCATAAAGACTTCAAGACCACGTCCAGAAGACAAGTTATTATATATAATACCCTAGAAGGTCTGAAACATAATTATCATATACATAGCTGGTCCTTCAGAGCTTTTTACCTATAACATGTTTTTTGATGAAAGCTATTTAATGTACTGGAGATAACTGTGACTTACTGATCAAATATTTGAATACTTATACTTACCTGGGATTTCATTTCTGCTGAAAGAAAAAGGAAGAACAGGACTCACTAAAAAAAACAAACAAACATTAGAAATGAAAGTAAAAATCTTAACACACACTATCACTTTTGGAAGCAGCATAGAGGGGCAGCCAACGGTAAAACACTGGTGAAATAGGTCAAAACTCTAGGCCAAAAATCCATTATTATTATCATCAGTGACAGTACCACAACTGTGCCCTTCAGAATTAATAATCGCTCCTAAGAATCTTCATTTGGCACCAGACGATGCGGTTAAGAGAAACACTCTGGGAGGTTTTGAATCAGACTTGGTTTTTTGTTAGCCAAGTTACAGGAGAATTTTTAAAGTGGGGGGAAGGGAAGAAGGAAACGGACCAGGAAAAGAATTGAAGCCATCATCTATAAACCAACAAAGCACTGATAGTTCCAAACATTATGTCAGACACTAAAATGACTGCTATAGGCTCAAGTGGTTTATAAAACCTATAAAAAGACTACACCAGCAAAGTCCCCATTTATCTGTAGAGTTCAGAAACTAAAACAAGGAATATTTTAGCTTAAAAGCTTATCTCAAGAGAATCATACACACTTCACATGAATACAAATACCCGAAACCAAACATTTTTAAAAGCTCCAATACCCAAAATATAAAGAAAAATATTAATTCAGAAGACTCAATCAATCCATGATAATCACAAAACGGCTGGGCAATCTCTATCTCCCTTCCACACTAACCATCCATCCCATGGAAGACCAAGGGAGGTCAGACCTTCCAGACTTACCTTCCAGACCTTCCAGACACCTGGCTGCTGCAAAATTCTATGGAGACTCCTTGTGGAACAGCAGTTTCCCATCTCTTGTGTCTCTCCCTATCGTGATCATGATCATGCAGGAAGCAAGTCTGGCTGTGCTATTTCTTATCATTGACTGTCACCCATCTGCAGCATGGTATTGTACAGATAAGGAAAAAGTAGTTCCCTTTCCCCCAGAAGGTTGAGGCTCAGGTACAGGGTAATTCTCCTGTGCACACAGTCATTATTTAGGCCGACTCAGTGACTTCAACAGGCTTAATCATGTGATCAGGTTTGTTGCCAGCTGCGTAATGCTCCCACATCTGTAGATAGAGCCGCTCTAGGTCCATTGTGTATTGTTTGGTGTTGAACAGAGGGCTAGATGTTCTCTGCTTCCAGACTTTGCCACGAATTTTCTTCAGGTATTCTAGATCAGTTCCCAGTTTCACAGCTATGTCTTCATATTCTTGTCTATTTTGAGCAATAAGCTCAAGACAGCCTAAACAAGTGAGCTGGGAAGCTGCAACTCGGGAAGCAAGAGTCTCTCCTGGCATAGTCACCACGGGTGTCCCTGACCAAAGGACATCCATCCCTGTGGTGTGTCCATTACAGAGTAGAGTGTCCAAGCAGACATCAGCCAGCTGGCCTCTCCGAACATGTTCCTCTTTAGGAGCAACAGGTGAAAAAATGATACGCTTCTGGGGGAGGCCCATATTTTGTGCATACTGTTGAATATTAGGTTCTCCTACTGCTGGAAAACGCAACAGCCACAGTACGCTATTGGGAACACGCTTCAGAATATTTGCCCACATCTGCAAAGTAGATGGGTCAATTTTATATAACTGATTGAAGTTACAGTACACAATGGCATCTTCCGGTAACCCGTACTGAGAACGTGTGGTTACAATAATGGTACGGGGAACCTCCTCTCCAGTGGCAGCCTTAATGTTGATCTGGGTAGTTGCCAGTCCATTGCTAAGACTGAATCCATTAATTGTTATCTGAATTTGTCCTCTGTTAATCATTTCAATAACTGCCTCTGCAATAGTATTCATAGGAATGACAGGCATATTAAGAGCCGTATTACTGCTGTCTGCGTTGTCTCCTCCATCAGGACATTTCATCTTGACAATCTGCACATCTGGGAGACTATCAAGAAATGCTTTGAGGTCGATGCCATTCAGCACAATCCGATTGTCATAAATGTGCCCATTGGACTTAAAATCGATGACTGCCTTCTTCTTCAGGTGAGGGAACATATTAGCATGATCACCAATAAAGAAAGTATGGGGCATATAAGCCAGTTTCTCAGAATACTGCTCAGCAACTTCAGCAGGTGAAGTTTCCTGATCAGTGATGATATAATCCATGAAAAGCACGCCACTGGTCCCAGGGTAGCCCAGCCACATTGCCTGAATAGGAGCTGGCCTGAGAGCAAAGAGTTCATTTCGAGCACCCCTGGTATAACCATTCATATTTACAAGGATGTGTATACCATCTTGATGGATGCGATCAGCTGCTTTCCCATTGCATGGAATCTGAGAAAGATCAATGAAATGATGGGCTTCTGCCATCACCTTCGCTCGGAAGTTTGTGCCATCATCTGGGCTCAGGGCATAACAGAATACCTCAAATTTATCAGGATTGTGCATGCCTGGAATAGACTGCATAAGATGAGAAGTAGGATGATTCCCAAAGTCAGAACTCACGTATCCTACACGCAGTCGACCATCACTGAGCTTCAAGTCTTTTGGATGTTCGTACGGTGGTTTATGAAGGACACTGATCTCATCCAAGCAGAGGTTCCCATGGCTCTCAGCAATAGCCTTCCTGAAGCCATGAGAAAGAGGATAGAGCATACTATGATGAGGCTGCACAGAAGGCAACCTATTCTTCTCCAGTTGGTCAGCCACAATGCTGACCAACTTCTTCATTCGCTCATCATAGTCTGTCCAATCACAGACAATCTGCAGGCAATGAGCCAAATCACAATAAGCGTCAGGAAAATCAGGTTCAAGCTTCAGAGCAGTGCGATAAGAAGCAATTGCTTCTGGAATATTCCCTGAATACTTGTGGATGGAAGCCAGATTGCTGTGGGCATCCGCAAGTGCAGGGTTAATCTGAATGGCACGAGTATAACACTGCAAGGCTCCCTGAACATCCTGCATCTCCTTTAGAGTGTTTCCCATGTTACAGTAGGCATCAGCAAAGGTAGGACTGATTCGAACAGCCTCCTTATAATGCATCAGAGCTTCCTGCAGTTTTCCCTGCTGCTGCAATACACTTGCTAAATTTGAATGGGCAACAGCAAACTCTGGGAAGACTTCTAATGCTTTACAATACAAGCGAACTGCCTCTTCAATGTTTCCCTGGTCTCCTTTGATATTGGCTAGGTTATTCAGAGAGTCTGCATGGGTGGGACACAGCCGCAGAGCTGTATTATAACACTCTTCTGCTTCGGCAACACTGCCCTTCTCTTCCAGAGCGTTGGCTAGGTTGCAGTAAGCATCAGGGAAATGTGGTTGCAATTCAATAGCTCGCCTGCAGGTGTCTACTGCCAGATCTATCAGGCCTTGCTCATAGTATACACAAGCCAGGTTGGCATGTACCACTGCATGATTTGGGCTCAAGCTTAGGGCACAAAGGTAAGCTGCCACAGCTCTGTCAAAAATCCGTGCCTCTTTCAAGACATTTCCTAAATTGATATAAGCATCCAGAAAATTGGGGTCAAGGGTGACAGCCTTTTCAAAGTGATGAATTGCAAGCCAAATCTCCCCTTGTGCATTGAAAACACAGCCAAGATTACTCCAAGCTACTGCAAAGTTCGGTTGCGTCTCCATTGCTTTCAAATAACATGCCTTGGCTCCTTCCAAGCGACCCAGGGCTTTGAGCAGGTTCCCCAGGTCACTGCGAACACAGTACAAATCAGGATTGCACTGAAGAGCAGAGACGTAAGCTTGTACTGCCCCTTCCATGTCGCCTGCTGCTACCAAAGCGGCTGCCAGGTTAATATAACCATCGATGAAATCTGGTTTGAGATGCAATGCATGCCGGTAATGCTCAATCGCTTCCTGCAACTGCCCTCTTTCCTTGTACACATTCCCCAAATTCGAATAGGCTTCTGCCAGAAGAGGGTTCTGTTTAATTGCCAGAGTACTAAAGTGGGCAGATCTGTCCAGCCTTCGACACTGGAAGTGTAGAGATGAAAGTAATAAAAGTACTCCAGTATTGTCTGGCTCTTGTCTCCACAGCTGCATGCAGTGTCTCTCAGCTGCCTCAAAATCTCCTGCCTGATACTCTCGATGTGCCAACTCAGCTAACCCTTGGAAGGAAAGCATACGTTTCGTTGGTTCTGTGCTGTCGGCCACGTTGCCCACAGAAGACGCCATCTGGAGCTTCTGGAGAGAGTGAGAAAAGGGGGTAATTGAGTCCCGCTGCCGCCACTACTGGCAAGAATATTTCTAGAGGTAGCAAGTACGAGGGCAGCAGCCGTACCACTGCTTTGACAGGCTTAAGCGGCGGCGACAGTTACAGGCACCGAACCTTAGGAACTCTGGTTGGTCGTCTAACTCTCACGCTCTTGAAATCTTAATTCTTAACCCTGCCCTCTTCCACCATTTTTCTCCTAATCAGGGAATAAAAATTACCTATACACTTGCCTTAGAAGAAATCAAAAGTCAGTAGTCCAAACACTTTTCAAAATTTTGATTTCTGCCCAGTTGGAAAGGAAATACATGATTGACTTTACTTCATCATTCATATAGTCAATGTGGAAAACATTAGGGCCGTGAATTTCAATACAGTAAGATCAGAAAATTTTAAATTGGCCTTCCCAAACCACTAATAAGTAACCGATGTTGCATATAATGCTAAAATCTTAGAGACTGAGTTTGATATTTTAAAAGTTCTGAAAGGATTAGCTAATTTCTCCTCATCATACTTCTCATGCCTCAAACCTGAGTATTACATTTTTAAAAATAAATTTATTTATCTTTATTTATTTATTTTTATTTTGGCTGCGTTGGGTCTTCAATGCTGCGTGCAGACTTTCTCTAGTTGTGGCGAGCGGGGGCTACTCTTTGTTGCGGTGCCTGGACTTCTCATCACAGCAGCTTCTATTGTTGTTCCACAACTCTATGGGTTCCTCTTTAGGTCCTATGAAGAACCCTAGAAATTAGTTCATGGAATTATAAGTTTTTGCAAAATTGTCAAAAGTGAGATATTTTAACTTCCATCAGGTAAGACCAGCGTCTCTTTCTTTGCCAATTTTCCTTCTATCATATTCCGTTATGTTGGATCATATTGGAATGGCCACAGGCTTTTTTGAAATCTGGCTAAGGAGATTTTCTTTTTTCTGTGGTACGCGGGCCTCTCACTGTTGTGGCCTCTCCCGTTGTGGAGCACAGGCTCTGGACGCACAGGCTCAGCGGCCATGGCTCACGGGCCTAGCCGCTCCGCGGCACGTGGGATCTTCCCGGACCGGGACACGAACCCGTGTCCCCTGCGTCGGCAGGTGGACTCTCAACCACTGCGCCACCAGGGAAGCCCTAAGGAGATGTTTTAAGTGAGGCTATTATGTGATTTTCAGACACCGCCATATGCAATTGACTATATACTATCCCATTACAGGAATAACTTCCAGTACTCATACTGACTACTCTACTGACTTAACCTAGCACAAGACACAGAAGCATAAGGACAAAAACCACCTTACAATATAGCCATGTCTTGCACTTCACAGCTCTCAAAGCATGTGCGTTTGAAGAAGAAAAAAAGAACTGAAAAGTACAAAACCAGAAGCTATTCTGTGGAAAATTATTTCAATCATCAGGCATGTGAAAGATAAGTCAAAGATTCAGTTCTCATCAATGCTTAGTCAAAACGGAAATTTTCTTCTGTCAAGAATATACTCCAGGGGCTTCCCTGATGGCGCAGTGGTTAAGAAGCCACCTGCCAATGCAGGGGACAAGGGTTCGATCCCACGGAGCAGCTAAGCCGGTGTGCCACAACTACGGAACCTGCGCTCTAGAGCCCGTGAGCCACGACTATTGAGCCTGCAAGCCACAACTACTGAAGCCTCCGTGCCTAGCGCCCGTGCTCTGCAACAAGAGAAGCCACCGCAATGAGAAGCCTGTGCACCGCAACAAAGAGTAGCCCCCAGTCCCTGCAAGTAGAGAAAGCCTGCACACAGCAACGAAGACCCAACACAGCCAAAAATAAATAAATGAATGAATGAATGAATGAATGAATGAATGTACTCCATCAACAATGTGTGTAATGGAATGGTGTGAATGAGTATTTTATCAGAATCCCTGTAATGCACAAACCTATAGCAGTACTGAAATCAGTAATGCATTTATAATAGTAAATACTTATGACGAAGTAATCCATAGAGGTTTTCTCAAAGTTAACAATGAAAATTAATGTGACATTATCAATAATAAATTGTGAAGCTGAAATAAACTTTTCTAAACTATTAATAACTAGAAGCAAATTCTAATCAACCATGGTACAAGAAATCTATGTCTAAAAACTACAAAGTTTATTTCTTAAAATTTTATTTCGAAAATACATAAACTGTCATATGAGGAGGCAGTTAAAGAATATATAGCTAAAAGAGTGGGGGAAAAGCTTTATAGAGACACATCTGGCAGTAGTTCATTTTTAAATGTCATTTTTCTAGATTTTGTGACACCTATAGTATTGATATTTGAAAGCATTTAAAAAATTGTAATTTGAAGATTTGCTACTTCCAGGTAGAATAAAATATTTTGAAGCAAAACAACGTTTCCACTGAGAAAAACAAAAAAAGCCAAATAAAATAGCCAGCATTCAATCAAAAAGTTCTAGACAAACCAAGAGATAGAATCATATAGCTAAAATTCTAAGAAAAGAGCAGATAATACAAAAATATTTATATAAGATATTGTGTATCTTTATCAGGAAAAGTCTTTATCAAGAAAAGACTTTAAAATCATCAGAATTAATATTATATTTTATTTATTTGTATATTATATTTATATATAGATATTTATATATTTATATAAAGAACTTAAAGATAAAGCCCTAGTTAAGGCAGTGACAATAGCAGTAGCAGTGGGAGTGAAAAGAAATGGTTATATTCAAGCATATTTTGTCAGGAAAAGTCCAAGATCAAATGTCTGACTGCATACATGGGATGGATAGACGGAGTGGGAAAAATCAAAGTTAACTATAGAGGTTCTAGTGAAGATGGGGTTGCCGTCACCCAACCCAAGGGGCTGCGATCATCCCCAAGGTCTAGGAGACTCAAAGGGAAGGTCATGGTCAGAGGCAAAGTTAATTGGTGGGAAAATAAGACTCCCAGTCTCTCCATCTCCTTATACCAGTTTTTTTTTTTAACATCTTTATTGGGGTATAATTGCTTTACAATGGTGTGTTAGTTTCTGCTTTATAACAAAGTAAATCAGTTATACATATGTCCCCATATCTCCTCCCTCTTGCATCTCCCTCCCTCCCACCCTCCCTATCCCACCCCTCTAGGTGGTCACAAAGCACCGAGCGCATCTCCCTGTGCTATGCGGCTGCTTCCCACTAGCTATCTATTCCTTATACCAGTTTTGTTTTTCTGCTCATATACGTAGCAGCATTTCATTCAAGGGGAAAGTCATTGATCTGACTGGTCAAATTAAACAACATAGTTCACGGCACATTTACAATGGTTAGTTCCTCCACAATTTAGAAAGTCACATTCACAATTTCCCTCTTCCTACGCCGTGGAACACATTGGCCATTCCTCCAAAGTTTCCACTCCACAGAGTGGACCAGAGATGACGTGAGCCCAGAACTGAGAGCTTGGCATGAGACGGTGTCAGCCCCACGTAGAGCTCTGGCATAAGTTATAACCCATCGCAGCTCTACAGAGAGCTCTGCATGGAATCCTGGGAGTAAACTCAGCCATAATAATGTGATTCTGTTTTTCATTTGCTTTTCTTCCTTGCTTAACTTTCCCTGGCCACTCTGACAAACAAACTTTCAGGCATTCCTGGGCCACTCACTAACTTTATTCCATTTAATCTCATCCAGATTCCCAAGAAAATTACTAACTATAAGGAGGGATATTTGGAACATGGTGAGTTTTAGATGCCTGAAATATACAGGTCATTGAATCCAGTTAAGTAGCAAATTATCTGGATCTCAAGTATGCCAGTAGAATAGCAGACTAAGCTCAATTTAATGTACTCTTACTGGAGACACATGTAAATTCTGGGTCAATTTTGAAAAAGTTAAAAGCACATAGCTGAGATTAAAAGAAAGAAAGGAACACCTGCATGTTTCAGAAAGTAACAGAGAAATTAAATCCAGAGAAAGAAGAGCGGACTGATGTCTGTGGGTTCCGTTCCTTAGTATAGGCCTTATGTAAATAGGGGCTGGAGCAAGAAATCTAACATTACCTTGTGGCCAGGAATTTATAGACTCAGGATGGAACAATATTGAGAAGTTGGTACAGATATCCTACAGAAATTTCATGAGGAACTGCTTAGTCCATTAAGAGGGCCAAGGGCGGTGGTGAGGAAGATTGGTATCTCTTGAAAACCTTCAGGTACAGAAAACAGCAACACCTCTGAAAAGTAGGCCTCTCCTTTCCAGCGTTGTGATGGCCAGGTTGTCACTAACCTGTAAGGCCCTGTATGAAGCAGAAACTGCAAGGAGAGTAATTCAAAGAAAAACAGATGCAGGATGGGTGTGGCAATAAATCCTAGGACCCTATCAGAAACAAAATTAAAACCACTCTAAAGGGAAATTTTAACAAACCAGAGCAGATAGTATCCTAACCAGAACAGAATAATAATTCTGAGGAAGTTACTTTAGTTATTTAAGTAATATTCAATGCATTTCCATGGCCAGGCCCTTTTGAAGAATTCTAAAACATATACAAACAATTCGTTTACATCTTCTATATCCCACCATCCAGAGCAAAATTCACTTAAGTACTGTACTGGTGGAAATTGGGCAGCACTATGGAGACAATAAAAAGGTGTTTACCATCAAAAAACGTCAAGGTAAGAAAGATAATGTCTAATTTTTAATTATCCTGTGGTTTATTGAAATCTTTTGGAAACCCAAAATAGAGAAAACCTAGGAGGCAATGAAGACTTAAATCTTTAGAGATTTATCAACTCATCTATAAAAGCTTTATTAATCTCTTCTTTTAATACCATTCCTGAGAGGTATAAATGTGTCCAGTGATAGGGTTGAAGAAGCCTGAGAGAATTTCAATTGTTTACTATTCTTGGTCAGCTATTAAGACCTTTCAGGAGCATCTTGATTTTCATGGCATCATCCAACAAAAAGCAGGATATTTTACAGAAAGTCCTGGTCCACTTTTTGGCTTGCTTTTGTGTTTATGTTTTTGGTTTTCTCACATTGGGCGGTACATTAGGCTACCTATTGCACACTCCCTCATTCATGCATGCATTCATTCAAACAATATTTACTGAGTTGAGATATTTAATTAACACCCAATAAATGATGTTTAGATGAATGAATGCGCTTTTTATCAAAGTAAGTGTAAGTACTGAGAAAAATTACAGAATGTATGATCCCAGCCCCACAAAAGCGTATAATTGTGTTGAGGATATAACATATGCTGGTGAAATAACTAATATATCATATTGGACAGTTTCTAAGTTCAAAAATGAGTTTTTGTAAATAATCAGAGCCTAAGGAGGACAAAGAAGGGACAGTTCATTATGGGTTGAATCTATCAATAAATGTACATTTCAGATGAGATTTGAGATTGACCTTAAAGAAAGAAGAGGACTTAGATATATGAACAGAGAACAAAAAAGGCATGGTGATAGCATGTGCATAGATAGTGTGGCCAATATTTATGTTCTTCATTAAAGACAGTCAGAGATAACCCAAATGTAACTGTTTCCATGGGTCCATTCTCAGTACCCAAACAAAACGGCAAATCCTATCTTAGTAAAACTAATGAAAAACACAGTCTTTAACGAAGACATTGTGAAGGAAAGGGGGAGAGAAAGGCTTGCGTCCCACACCACACAACAAAACTTATTTAATTATTTGTTTCATTTTCTCCCTCTGAAAATTTCCTCTCCCTCTCTCTGTACGTCTCTCTTCTCCCACATCTGGCCACACTCTACCAGCCACCTTTCCAGATCTTTCCAGAACTCTCCATCCTAGTTTCATTATGCCACAAGTTGAACATCTCACAGGTCTCCAGGATGCATCCTCATCACTTATTCCACAAAGACAAACAAAGGACACTTCTCAGGATCAAGTTTCTTGGAAGGAAGAGGTCACGAGGAGTGATTATAAATAACGTAAGGTGGAGAGCAGTGACTTAAAATACCATTTTTCCTCTTAGAATGTGAATACAGGGAACTTTGGGAAACTAGAAAATCTAGAAAGGATTCATTGATAATTGTTTATTTTCAATGAATAAAATAAAATGTAATAATACGGCTAAACTCTGACAGATTAACTTTTTCAAAAGTTGCTTTCACACACCTTCACTATTGGGATGTTTGATAAACACATCTTTCTTCTTTATTTGCAGATACTGGCACCAAACTTTCAAACAATAAGAACCTTCCCATAAGTCCCTTGCCAGGCAAGATTAAGGTATAACAATCCAAACAGATTTTTGAAGAAGATAACTGGTTGAAAGCACAGGAAAAGAGCTGGGTTGCCCTTTTTCAACGGTCACATGATGAGTAATGTGGGAATTGGTTTACAAAGTCTCTCTCCATGAGGGGCTAAGGTTAAGATTAGAACTTCTGAGGCCAGAAGAGCAAAATAACTACAACAACACACATATTTTCAAGAGCCGCCCTTTGGATGTGAGGGATTGATTTTTCCCACGCTTTTTTCAGCAACCCAACTGGTGTCTTTATTAAATGACATAAGGGAATACAGTGTGGCCAAGAAGGCTTAGATTTCCTTAGCCGCAAGTCAGATATTCTCAAGTGACTGTCCACTCAAATTAAAAAGAGAGATTTACAAGAGGAAACTGGATACAACTGAGTGTACTTTTATTTCAACCCTTTATCTGAATGCTTTGTTTTGATTTCAGTTCTCCACTGAAGTTGCCTACATTAATATATTTTTAAGAACATTTCCTTAAGTTGAAGTATTCATTCAGTATATTCATTTACTATAATTGAGAAAAGCCAAATGACTTAGGCAAATTCATTTCTATATTGCCACAGCAGTGTATTGTGAACTAAATGACACCTGGCAGTTCTTTACTCAGATACTAACTCAATTAGAAGGCAGAACAAGGATACCTACCCATTCAGGGAAGGAAAGGTCACTTAGCCTCTGTAGCTGTCTTAGGTCTCTTATCATCACAGTAACAAACTGAAGACTAAAAACCATACGATCATCTCAATAGATGCAGAAAAAGCTTTTGAAAAAATTCAATATCCATTCATGGTAAAAACTCTCCAGAAAGCGGGCATACAGGGAACATACCTCAACATAATAAAGGCCATATATGACAAGCCCATAGCTATCATACTCAATGGTGAAAAGCTGAAAGCAGTTCCCCTAAGATCAGGAATAAGACAAGGATGCCCACTCTCACCACTTTTATTGAACAGAGTTTTGGAAGTCCTAGCCACAGCAATCAGACAAGAAAAAATAAATAAATAAAAGGACTCCAAAATGGAAAGGCAAAAGTAAAACTGTCACTGTTTGCAGATGGCATGATACATAGAAAATCTGAAAGACACCATCAAAAAACTATTCGAGCTCAAACATGAACTTGGTAAATTTGCAGGATACAATAGATTTCTATATATAAATTTTGTATTTCTATACACTCACAGTGAACTATCAGAAAGAGAAATTAAGGAAACAATCCCATTTACAATCGCATAAAAAAGAATAAAATACATAAGAATAAACCTGCCTAAGGAGGTAAAAGACCTGTACCCAGGAAACTATATGACACTCATAAAAGAAATGAAAGATGACACAAACAGCTGGAAAGATATACCATGGTCACGGAGTGGAAGAATTAATATTGTTAAAATGACCATCATACCCAAGGACATCTACGCATTCAATGCAGTCTGTATCAACATATCAAGGGCATTTTCCACAGACCTAGAACAAATAATTTTAAAGTTTGTATGGAAACACAAAAGATCCTGAATAGCTAAAACAGTCTTGAGAAAGAAGAACACAACTGGAGGAATCATGCTCCCTGGCTTCAGACTGTGCTACAAACCTACAGTAATCAAAACAGTATGGTACCGGCACAAAAACATCCATCACTGGAACAGAATAGAGAGCCCAGAAAGAAACCCATGCACTTATGGTCAATGAATCTATGACAAAGGAGGCAAGAATATGCAATGGAGAAAAGTCTGGGCTTCCTTAGGGATGGTTTCATCAATTAATTTGTTTTCTTAAATGGACCATACTTTTCCATGTCTTTGTATACCTTGTGAGTTTTTTGGTTGAACATTTGGCTTTCAAATATTATAATGTGGTGTCTATGGAAATCAGATTCTCCCACTTTCCCAGGGTTTTCTGGGCTTTGGATTGTTGAAGGCTGTAGTAGTCTGTTTGTTTAGGGACCTTTCCAAACTAGTTTTGCAATGAGTGTACTCCTTATCATATGTAGGCACTGAAGTCTCTGTTCCTTTAGTTCATGTTTAGCTAATGTTTTGACAGAGATGTCCTTGAATTCCCACACCTAAGACAAACAAAACCAAATATACACAAGCACATCCACATGCACACTCAAAACCACACACCTCTCCCCATTGTGCAGATTGCTGGATCACTCCTTCAACATTTAGCTGACCTGCACTGAGGTCAGGGCTCAGCCCATGGTAAAAGCTTAGAGACTCCTCTGGTGTTTTCAGAACATGCATCTTATCTTGAGTATGCATGTGGCTTTCTTAATTTCTCTGGACACATACTTTTTGTATGTTCTAAGTTCCCAAAGAATCTCCCCCAACTTTTGCTCCTGCATCTTATGTGGTCTATTGTATTTCAATGCACAGTCTTCTGCCCCAGCCATCTCTGCTTTGTTAGTTCACCTTGCACTTTTTTTGAGCAATGACCGCTGCTTTTCCAGACTGTGTTCCAGGTTAGCTAAGACAGAGATAAGCATCTTGTGTCAGTCCTTCAGGTAGCTCCCAGACAGGTTAGAACAGATACACATAATAATCCGAGAGTATGGTCTCTTCTGCTCTCTCCTGAAGCAGGATTGAGGGCCCCATACTAGGAATGGTCTGCTGCTACTTTAAGACTATCACTGCATTAAGACCCCACCACTTTAAGACCATCACTACACTAAGAGTAGATGGGGCAAGGGCAAGTAAAAATGCCACAAAGCTTTCCTGCCATTTTCAAATTGCCTCTTCCCTGGTTCAGTATGTGTTTGCTTGCTGTAAATCTTTGCCTGATTTCAGGACTAAGAGAAACTCAAGGAACGCCACAACAAGAAACAGTATAATCAAACTCTCAGATGCCAAAAGACAGAGAAAGAATCTTTACTCCCAAAGGAGAAAGAAAAAACAAATTTGTTACAAAGCAGGGATCCTCAAAAAGGTTCATAGCTAATTTCCTATCTGAAACCACAGAAGCAAGAGGCCAGACATATTTAAAGTGCTGAAAGAAAAAAACTGTCCACCAAGAATTCTATATTTGGCCAAACTGGTTTCAAAACTTAGGGAGAAATTAACACATTCCCAGATGAACAAAGGCTGAGGGCGTTTGTTTTACAACTTCCTAACACTGCCCTATGACAAATGCTAAATTGAACCTTCAGGTTGAAATGAAAGGACACTAGACAGCAACTCGAAGCTGTATAAAGAAATAGAAATCTCCAGTAAAGATAAATACATGGGCAGATACTAAAGCCAGTATTGTGCTACTGGCTTGTAACTCTACTTTTTATTTCTTACATGATTGAAAAAACAAATGCATAAAATAATCATAAATCCATGTTATTGGGCTCACAAAGTATAAAGGTGTAATTTGTGACAACAATAATGTAAGGAGGAGGAATGGAACTGTAGAGGAACAGAGTTTCTGTGTGCTATTGAAGTTGGTTTCAATTCAAATGATATTGGTTGAACTTTAGAAGGGTAAAGTATATGCTGTCCGCAAAAAACTCACTTGATTTCAAGAGACACAAGTTGGTTGAAAGTTAAAGCACAGAATAAAATATCCCATGCAAATAGTAACAAAAAGAAAGAAAGAGAGAGAGAGAAAAAGGAAGGAAGGAAGGAAGGAAGGAAGGAAGGAAGGAAGATAGATCTGGGATGGCTACGTTAATATCACACAAAATAAACTTTAAATCAAAAACTATCACAAGAGGAAAAGGAGGCCACTATATGTTGATAACAAGTTCAATCTATCAAGGAGATATAACAACTATAAACATATATGTACCAAACATCCCCCAAATATGTGAAGCAGACATTGACAGAATTGAAGGAAGAAATAGATAGTTCTAAAATAATAGTTGGAGATCAATACCTTGCTTTCAATAATGGATAACACATCTAGACAGATCAGTAGAGAGGTAGGGGGACTGAATAACACATTTAACCAACTAAACCTAACAGCCATATATAGATCACTCCACTCAACAACAGCAGAATACACATTTTTCTCAAGTACACATGGAACATTCTCCAGGAAAGACCATATGTTACGCCACAATACAAGTACCAATACATTTTTAAGAAACTGAAATCATACAAAGTATCTTCTTTAGCCACAGTGAAAGGAAGGTAGAAATCAATAACAGAACCATTGGTAGCCATTTCCCATCATGCCTGCCACACATGATATAAAGCAATGAAGGGGAAAACATAATTGACCATTTAGAAAAGTGGGAAAGAGGACATACCATTGACACAGAGTGTGTGCTGTTTCCCGTTCTCAGGGATAGAAATAAATTAGCATCATTTATTCATTAGTGTGTTAATTTCTTGGTCAATCATTGTGCAGCCAGTGTTTCTGCCTGATGGGAAGATTTCCTATACTCAGTGTTGAGTGGAGACAACCTTGAAAGGGACATTTAAAAGGATTATACTGTGATGGGCTTAGCAGTACCCTTCCTCCTATGCCAGTATTTAGGCTGGGGTATTTCCATGCAGTGTGTACAATCGTAGGCCCCAGGTCACCAGAATTTAGTTGGATTCGTTTTGTTAATACATTCCCTCAGTACTTTGTCTTTTATTTCACTGTTGCATTTACTTCATTCTTTATTATCACTGCGAAACAACTTTGTTTCCTGTTCAGATGCCAAAAAGTGGATATCAATACCTCCTGAGTTTTACACATCACAGATCTGTTTTACATATCAGAGACAGAGACAGCAACTATTTCCAATGACTTTGAGACATGCTTTGAACATGTGATTAACATGTGGAGTGTTGAAATGTGTGTCGAGCTCATTACACTTGCTCTAAAAGGTTTCAAACTGCAAAGATTTAAAAATCTTTATCTTTGAAAAGTTTTCCTGTGCTGTCCCTTTGTGTCAGACTGTTAATGTGCAGTCTGGCACCTTTAAATAATGTGGCTTTGTAACCAATTATTTACATGTTGTTTTATCCACAGAGAATCTTTTTTTTAAAAAAATAAATTTATTTATTTTTGGCTGTGTTGGGTCTTTGTTGCTGCACATGGGCTTTCTCTAGTTGGGGCGAGTGGGGGCTACTCTACATTGTGGTGTGCGGGCTCCTCATTGCTGTGGCTTCTCTCGTTGCGGAGCACGGGCTCTAGGCACTGGGGTTTCAGTAGTTGTGGCACGCGGGCTTCAGTAGTTGTGGCTCATTGGCCCTAGAGCACAGGCTCAGTAGTTGTGGCGCACGGGCTTAGTTGCTCCGCGGCATGTGGGATATTCCCAGACCGGGCCCGAACCCATGTCCCCTGCACTGGCAGGAGGATTCCCAACCACTGTGCCACCAGGGAAGTCCCCACACAGAGAAGCTTAAGGTCAAAACATACAACTCGATTAACTACACGTCCTCCTGTTCACATTTCCCTCATCTTTTCTTCATCTTCTGCCTATGTTTCCTTGGCCCTGTTTATATTAAGTGCTTTTGCCATTATATTTGATTGTCTGTATTCAGGTGAGTTACCACAATGCTTTATGAGACATGGTAGGATATAAATGCATTTAAGTTATATATATATATGTAGTTTGCTTGAGTGCAGTGTGTTTTGTTTTCTGTACTGAATTCATTAGCATGGGTCGGTATAAAATTTAGCATAGGTCAATATGTAATTTGTAAACTAATAAGGTCTTAAAAGTGAGGAATTAAGTCTTTTAAATTTAATTATTTATTGTAAAGAGCAGAATAGCATGCATAAACAGGTGCCTAAGGAAAATTTGTATTCTAATATGGAACTCTGATGAACACTTTTTTTTTCTTCTAATGGTATGATAGTAGGCCATTTGATTATTTCTATTTTTATGGCTTTAACTTTAGAACAATGAAATATTCGTAAATTTTAAAAAAGTATTTTTCTTTATTTGATGCGGGTGGGATACTGGAGAAATGAAAGGTCAAACACCTATTGAGGAATCCATACTTGTCTATATATTGTGTACTTTTATTTCTAGAACTGATTTAAAATTCCTAAAAGGATGCTATAATAAGTTATTATGCCATTTTACAGACTGAATTAAGTCAATTTCAGGGAGGTATAAAACTTGCCTAAGGCTATCCAGCTACCAAGCGGTAGAAGTGAGAATTAAATCCAGGTATACCTATCGCCAAAGTTTCTGTTCATCACTTTACATCATCCACTTTTAATAACCAATGCTTTCCTGCTTACAAATATGACTGAGGTTGCCAGACAGTCAACATTCCTTTTTAATCAGATAGAAAAATTACTGTTGGCTCTCTAAAGACATATTCCTTTTCCATTAAGTGACTTCAGTTGTTCAAATGATACTTCCAGACAGTAGTAATCATACAGTTGGGGACTAAGAACAGAACTCGGGGATGTGTCTAGCAGTCAGTAAAGACCAACTGGGCTCACTGATGATATTTACGGTCATTTCCTCTAGACTAACATAATCTTATTAATAAGACCCTAATAATTCACAGCAGTGCCCTTGCCTGATTGTTTGTTCTTCTCCCTCTATCACTCTCTCTTTCCCCATATTATTATTATTTTTGGCAATTTTTGGTGAATTAAATTCAGGGATTAGTACTCAGGAGTACTCGTCACAAAAGCAGAGAATCTTAGCTCACATCAAAGGAAGAAAATAGAGAAAAAGTATAAATTATATGAATACACACACATACACACATGTGCCAACTATATGCTGCACTTCTCCAAAATCTATTCAGTATCTGCACATTTACTGTATATTAGCAGTAAGACCAGAAATGAGCGTAACGCTCTGTTTACAAGGCACAGAAAAGAGACCCAAATATGGAAATTACTAGCAATGAGAATGGGGAAGAAAGACTACAACAAGGAATGTAGATGATATTTTTGTTTCCTAGCTATGATGCCAAATATTGAACTTTCAACTTGAGACAAGGAGGCCATAAAAAGTTGTATTAGTTTCCTAGAGCTGCCATGACAAAGTACCAGAGACTGAGGAGGTTAAACAACAGAAATTTACTCACTCACAGGTCTAGAGGCTAGAAATCTGAGATAAGGTGTCAGCAGGATTGATTTCTTCTCAAGTATCCCTTCTTGGTTTGTAGATGCCATGTTTTCCTTTTGTCTTCACATGGTCTTCTCTCTGTGCATGTCTGTGTCCTAATATTTTCTTTTTATAAGGACACCAGTCATAGTGGATTAGAGCCCACCCATTTGACCTCATTTGACCTCAGTTACCTACTTAAGGGCCTTATCTCCAAATACAGTCATATTACCAGGTATTGGGGGTTAAGACTTCCACATATTAACTTGAGCAGGACACAATTCAGCTGATAATAGAAGATAAGAGTAATTTAAGCAAGTAAGTAACTATTGTTTACAGTGAGTTGCTTAAGGATATGAATTTACTCAAGAAAACGAAGAAGAAATTACATAACACTGTACGTTATATAAAGATATTAAATTAATCATCATAACATCCTGTGAGATGGGCATTAAATTATACTAAGCAAGATGAAGCAACTTATCCAGAATTGTATAGTTGGTACTTTCCAGAATTTAAACCAGGTATTTTCCCAGTTCCACTCTACGTTATATATTCATTTCATTAGTTGAAATGAATTTTGAGTCTTCATTCTGCTTAGTTTCTGAAGTTACATGGGGATAGAATGGAGTTGGATCTTTTCAGTGACATTCACACATGGGGAAGGAAATTGAGTCCAGAAGCTTCAGCAATGTTTCCATGGAGAACACTAACAACAGAACCAGAAACACCGTTATCCTTTTGGTTCAGTGATCTTTCCTGAAGCACTACAAGAATCAATCTTAAGAAGCCCAGTGCTTTCCAAACTTTCACCAATGGGCTCTGTAGGGTCCTCTAACAGTATCTAAGAGACTAACTAGTTTCACATCCCAAGCCACTTAAGACAAGGAGTTTTCATTGTTCTCTGTGAGGAAATCAAGTGACAATCATAGCTGGTGATTTAGGATAGTTTCTTCAGGGCCCAGGCAAAACCTAATACACAGTAATAATCATTGTTAACTGCATCTTTGACAAGGATTAATCAGGTATCAAAGAGGTCTATAAATTGGGAGAAATTATGATCAAAGAGAAACACAGACCACAGATATTTAATTAATGCTCAATTATTTATGAGTTTAACTTTGGTTAACCTAATTTTCCTTCTTCTAGACAATTTCCAATTCGTCTCCACAAAGAGACCAGAATAAGCACCTTCCAATACAAGATTTATTGTGTTGCTTTAATTTAAAGCATACAGTGACTTCTACATTCACTCCACCAAGTTTTGCCAGGAGAGAAAAGGAGACGTTATAGTTTGTCTTGAATTAGATATGCCACCATACTTGACTTAGCTCATCCTACTGGAAGCACTTTGAGGGCAGATTCTACAGTCTTGTCTTACATCCTCTACGGAATCAAGCCAAGGGAATCACACACAGTTACAGCTGGAAAAACATTTGTTCTGGGTTAATACTTTTAGCCTTTACCACCAAGACTTTATCACCAAGACCTACCTTTACAGTCTCTAAACAGGAGACCTTCTTGCCTTCCCTTTTCATATTGACTAGGAAGGTAAAGGGAAGAACTGAGAAGTACCCAAAGTCAGCTAGCAGCCAGCACAGATAAATCGTCTGCGGAGATATTGTTTCTTTCAAAAGATATAAACATAAGAGGAAGTCCTAGTGTTTGAAGCAACTGTGCATAATAAAATTCCATGAAAACCTAGAAATCCAGATGCAGATCAGTAACATATTGGTTAAATAAGCTGTTATGTTCATGCAATGGACACGTGTACATACATTAAGAAGAACGAGATACTCTTTTCTATGAGATTCTCTTTTCACTGAACTCATCAGTGCTGCAAACACAATGTTACATAATACTTTTTCTTTAACATTATATCAGGCATCCTCATCTTGTCCTGCATTTATTGCCAGTGTTACTAAAGTCTATCACTTACCTCTTTCTCTTTTAGACATATAATTTCTTCTTACTTTGGAAGCATTCATCAATCCCTATTTTACTCTTTCTTTTAAATTACAAATGAATATTGAATTTTATAAAATATCTTTTGGGGGATATTTCAAGTGATTGTATACTTTTGCTCTCCTTTGACCTTGTTATATGGTAAATTATATTTTGTTATTTTATATTATGCTATTTATTATATATTGTATTATTATATTTACTAATGACATTTATTACATTATAATTACATTATTTTTAAGGTAGCATTTTGTTTTAGATAGACAAAACAACCAGTGAGATAGGAAGCATCTTAAAATTAGATGCGAGAGCATAAGGGAATTGAGATTAAAATAAAATTCACGTTTTGGATCAGCCGCAAAAATTATTCAACAATAGTGGGAAAATATGGCTATCATAGAATTACTAAATTCTAGACACAGCAACTAGTTAAAAGTGAAAAAATAATGAAAGTGTAAAAGTATCAGAAACCTGGGAGACTTGAAATAAATTATTCATGAGGAATACCTTTCTAAGATACAAAGAAAAAAGGATACATTTAATTATATAAGAATTAAAATTTTCCTCATGGCAAAATGCACTACAAAGGTCAGAAAACAAGCAAAAGAAATTGGGAAATATATTTAGAAATGGATATGACTTCTTTACAACTTTTGAGAGAAGCACATGTTTCTTTTTCCTTTAACCTGTTATGTGGGTATTAATCTATAATGTAAGTGCATGGTTCCTTTCCTTTATCCTGTAATGTGAGATTTAATCTATATGGTAAGTGCATGGTTCCTTTCCTTTCATCTGTAATGTGAGCGTCAACATGGGGCACTGTTTCCAAGCACAGACTTTGGATGTTCCTGTACTGGTCCCGTCACTGACCATCCACAAAAACTCACAAATGTTGCTTTACTTTCCTGGGGATTAGAGTCTTAGCTAAGAAATGGAAGCAAAATAGAACTTTCCCCCAGGGACGATAGAAGGTTTAAAGGAGTAAATATGTAAGTGACTTGGCACAGTGCCTAGTACAAGAGAGATCAATATAAGTACTTACCAATTTTTTAAAGAGACACATGAAAGAAATAAAATGTGGTGATTTCAATCTATTGATATATATTCTTGACATTAAACTACATTGGATGACCTAACTTGCTCGTGCTTTTTCTTACTCTAGTGAACTTGGGTAGCTAATATCATAGTTTAAAATTTTTCCTTTTATATTTACAAGTAAATTTGACCTGTAAATTTCTTTTTCCTTACAGTCCTAATCTATTTTCAGTATTAGGATTATATAGACTTCATAAGATGAATAAAGGAGCATTCTTCCTTTGCTACTCCCTAGAAGTTTTTCTTTGTTAATATTGATGTTATCTGTTTAACAGAAGTTGGATAGAATTCACCTCCCAAATGATCTGGCCGGGTCTGGTATTTTCTTGGTGAAAGCTTGTAAACTATTGACTTAATTCCTTTACTGGTGCAAGAACTCCAGCTACAAATTTCCTCTTGTGTCAGTTTTGGTAAACTTTAGGAGCTAGGAAATTGTCCACTTTACAGAAATGTTCAAATTTACTGGCATTTCATATATTCTCTGTTTGTACTCTCTGCTATAACATTGTCCTGATTCTTTCTGTATATTGTTTACTTACGTTTTTGTTTTGCTTAATCAAAGTTTGTTTTTTTAAATCTTTTCAAAGAATATTCTTTTGACTTACTAAATCACCTCAATTTTATACTTTTTTCTGTTTTATTAAGTTCTGCTCATATCTTTATTGTCTATTTTTCTATGTTCTCAGGGTTTATTGTTTTACTCTTCTGATGTCAATTAAAACACTTGGTTATTAATTTTAATAAATCTTTTTACTTATAAACAGTTGAACTTTTTGAAGGTTCCAGCTTAGTTGTACGTATCTAAGGGTCAGCTCCTCCTCACAGTTGCTGGCCTAAGGCTTAGCTCACCCTATAGCAATGTATATACTGACATTTTTTCCCCTCGACTTTCTGTGTTTTGCTACTTCTCACTTCTCTTTGCAGAGAAGCCCTTTGAAATACCCTTAACTTATTTTACAGCCAATAAGTCTTTAAAATACTGTGTATTTTTTAAGATAAATCAACTTATATAATTAGGCAGGAAATCTGATCTGCCATATTTTTAAAAACAGCATAATTTCACTCTTCTCCACGATTAATCTGCTGTATTACACGACCTTCGAGTTTTTAGCTTTATCAATGACATGTACTTTAAAAATGTCTGAAAGATCCTACCCAGTCTTTTAAAACATCCTCGCTCCTTGTTTCAGTTCTAGTTTTATGTATATTTTCTGCCTGGCACCTGATTATTCCAACATCTGATGGATGGCCTTGGGAATCTAATTCTGGTATTGATTGTTTTTGCTGATTCTCTCCACTTGTAGCTGATTTCTTCATTATTGTGTAAATTTAGATCATGAGCTCACGTTTAGCTAAACTTTATCTGTGGGAACGCTATAGGCCTGTGTTGAAGGTCTACCTCTCCAGAAAGGGTTTAGTTTTGTGTTTGGAATACCACCGATTTGGGAGCATTTTAAGTTAATTTCTTAGCTTCTGTTTGCAAGACCGCAAATAAATTTGCAACCCAAACACTGTGAACACAGATCTGCGGTTCAGAATTCTCAAGATTTCCTACCTGTTTCCTACCCAGAGCAGAGGCCAAGAGAATTTGGTCTTAGTCTCCCTTTGCCAGCAGATATTTTTTTCTCCTGGCACACCCTTTCATTACAGGTGAAGCCAGGGATAGGTAGGTTTAGTTCTAACTTCCCATCTAGTAGGGATGGAGTCTTACCTCCTGCCTCCCATGTGGTCATGGCCATTTAAAAACAAGTCTCTATACCAGGTGTGTCATTCAACTACGGCCTGTATTCCAAATCCAGACAGCTGCCTATTTTTTATGGCCTATGAGCTATGAATAATTTTCACGTTTTAACTGGTAACATTTTAAATGGTTACCTAAGTACCTAAATAATACCCTCAATTTTGCCTCTTTGGTCTACAAAGCCTAAAATATTTGCCATTTGGCTCCATAAAAACAGGATTTCCAGCTTCTGTTCTAAGCTATCAAGATCTTCAATGCACTCTTAATAGAGCTATAACTCTCACACATGTACCACCCTTCCTTCATGGGTCCTGGAAATTTCGACTGCACACTTCCAAAATCAACCACGCACTTAAAAATAAGTTGTGTACATTTAACCTAGCATACCTAACCCTTTTCTTTTAGGAGAGTTTTTCAAGTAATCTTGCCCACCGTATTCTTCAGAACTTCATTAATAATGGCAAAAAACTGGGCTTACCTGGTGGCGCAGTGGTTGAGAGTCCGCCTGCTGATGCAGGGGACACGGGTTCGTGCCCCGGTCTGGGAAGGTCCCACATGCCGTGGAGCGGCTGGGCCCGTGAGCCATGGTCGCTGAGCCTGTGCGTCCGGAGCCTGTGCTCCGCAACGGGAGAGGCCACGACAGTGAGAGGACTACGTACCAAAAAAACAAACAAAAAACAAAAAACGGCAAAAAATTAAAACAACTTAACATTCAACAAAAATGGGAAATGTTCATAACAATTATAGAAGCACATACAGTAGAAAACTATAAACTGTTATTGAAAGAGTGAGACATAACCTTTTATTCTTAGAGAACTATGTTTATTTAGGTCCCTTTTGTTTAAATAAGTGTATTTCTGTGTATGTATGTATATACACATACATTATTTGTATGATATATTTATATAAACATATGAAATACATACCTATACACATACCTTTGATTTATATTTGTATACATACACAGGAATATAATTATATATTATATATTTATATACATTGAACTGAAAACTGGTAGTATACATATATATCGTGTATAAACGTGTGTCTACGTGCATGTGTAGAAAAGCAGGTTGAGAGATGTGGAAGCATGAGTTAGACAGGGTTCAAGATTTTAAAAGTAGTTATGTGTAGGTAGTGAGGTTAAGGCCCATTTGATTGAAAATATTGCATATTTTTACATCAATTGTTATGATGACCAGATTCCTTTGTAAATAAAATTATAAATAGCTATACATACTGGTATGTGTAATGTATAGCTAAAAGATATATAGTTTTATATATGTATTATATTTATATTATATAATACAATTATACTAATACATTATATATTGTGTTATACAGAATATATTAACTATAGTGTATTATATCAGATGATAATAATTATATATTATGATATAATTGTTTTATAATCAATATTATAGGATATATCATATTAATATTATGAACATATTAACCATAGAAATACATTTCATTACTCATATATTTTGTATATAATATATGCTAGGCAAAAATATATATTAATATAATACATAATTGTTATACATTAATATAAATATTAGTATATTACATTTATACATCAATATAATATTTAATATTGGTATATTTATATTATTTTTAATATATACATAGCTAATGCTCTTTAAAGCCATCTGCTACAAGTAGAATAAGACCAGGAGTATGGCCAAAGCAAATTGTAAAAATATTAGATTACTTATATTCATTTGTATGTCATTTTCCTGGAATCTGCATCTGGCTATTAGAGAGGACACACAGCAAAAACAACAAAAAGTGCCCAGGACATAGGATCCTTTATTCACTGGAACCTCAAAGGAAACACAGTGCTATTCAGTCCCCCTTCAAAGAACCAAGAGCAAACCTTGAAGCACCCAGTAAAAGCCAATTCAAACAAGAAAGCTTTTCCACTTAAACTGGAAAATGTTAAGTTCCCAAGAGACCCCCTACATCAACCACTGAAGCTCATTTGGCAGTAAAAACAATAATGTTCACCGAACAACAAGAAACGCAAAACAATAGGTGTTTTACCAAAAACACAAAAAAGCAGCTAATTAGTGTCTTTCCTGTTTGAGAGAAGGGGGTGGGAAGTGGGCAGAAGACCTGATAGGAAAGATAAAAAGAAAAGGAAAAGGAAAATAACAGTTTCCAGTTTGACACTCAAGCTGTCTTCTGCATCCATTTCGTCAAGACCACCAAGTCAATGTGGAGGCTTTTTCCTCCTTCCCTTTTCTTTTCATGAGACCCACCACAACCAGCACTGCAGATTCCATCGAATTAAGGAATGCTGTTGCCTACATGTGTGAATGAGCTGTGAGTGAAAGTACTGAAGTAGAGGACACCTAAAGTGAAACGATTTCATGAATGTCCACGTGGCTGAGCAGCAAGTTAACCTTTCATAGATGTGCTAAAGAAGAAGAGTTGGGTTTTATTTTATTTACTTTTCCCTGGACTGTGTTGAATGACTATCATCGACAAGTTCAGGCTACTTTTTGCTGAGGATCAATGCACTGGGAGAGCTGAGAGAACACTGAACAGTAGAGCTGTCTTTTTCTTGACCAGTTCACCTTAGTTTCCCAAACTCTAAGTCTTTCCCTAATTCTTTCTCCTTTTTATTGTAGTAAAATGAACATAACACAAAATTCACCATTTTGATCATTTTACAATTCACTGTACCATTCAGTGGAATTTACTACTGTCACAATGTTGTGCAACTATCACCACTGTCCAACTACAAAACATTTTCATCACCCCAAGAGGAAACATACACCCATTTTGAGGAGTCATTCCCTATTTCCCTCTCTTCCAAACCCCTGGAAACCACTAATGTATAATATTTTCCGTGTGTATGGATTTGCCACTGCTGGACATTTCATATAAATGGAACCATACAATATAGAGCCTTTCGTGCCTGACTTCTTTCACTTAGTTGCATCCATGATGTAGCATGTATCAGTAATCCATTCACTTTTATGGCTAAATTCCCTGATCCTGTTTTCTTCATACTGTTTGAATACAAAATTTAAAATAAGTTGAGAGTGAAGCTCTGTTTTAAGGGCACATCTACGAGGCCAATTCTTTTAAAAAAGGTGAAAAGGGAGATATTGTTGTGAAATGATAATCGTTGAGAAGCCTCAGCCAATTTGATAATGAAAAGTTTGGGAAATGTTGCAAAAAAGTATCTGCTTTATATTAAAAGCCTCTTAAGCAAGGATTCAGGAGACTGTCTTTTTCTTGCAGGTAACTTAAATGAGTCAGAAGGAAATAACTGCGCTTTAAAACAGATTTTGAAAGGATTCTATTTATTCTTAATAGACGAATGGGAGTACAAGTAGTTCACATCCAATATGGACTCCCTGTCCAAACACTGTTTATCGTTTTAGCCACCACTATCGAATTATATTTCTTGAGAGTAAGGCAGCTCCATTCCTGCATATTACTTTTTTTTCCTGCATATTACTTTTTAAAATTCATCTATCAAATTCATCAATCCATTGATACAGTATAAACAAGAGATGTTCGTGTTTCAGTGCAGTTCAAATATCAGGTATAAAGAACCACCAGCAAGAAAAAGAATCCTATATCTCTTGCCAGAATGTGGTCAGCTCTGGGGTGCTTTGCTAGCTGAAACACACTTTCATTGTTAAGAGGATAGAGGCTGTTTAAGAGGGATGAGAGCCAAAAAATGTTAACTACGTGTATGTGTTAAGAACAGTGCTAGGTTATCTCATATTCTATATCAGCCAAGGCTCACCATTTTACATATGTGAAAAGCGAAGTTAAAAGTGTTTTAGTAGGGCTTCCCTGGTGGTGCAGTGGTTAAGAATCTGCCTGCCAGTGCAGGGGACGCGGGTTTGAGCCCTGGTCCGGGAAGCTCCCACATGCCACGGAGCAACTAAGAGCATGTGCCACAACTACTGAGCCTGCACTCTAGAGCCCGTGAACCACAACTACTGAAGCCCACACACCTAGACCCCATGCTCAGCGACAAAGAGAAGCCACCACAATGAGAAGCCCGCGCACCGTAACAAAGAGTAGCCCCCGCTCACCGCAACGAGAGAAAGCCCTCGCATGGCAAGGAAGAGCCAACGCAGCCAAAAATAAATAAATAAATCTTTTTTTTTTTAAAAAAAGTGTTTTAGTAACTTACTAAAAGGCACGCAATCAGTAAATCTGAGCAAGAATTCAATCCCAAATCTGTCACACTGAAGTTTAAGCTAATACATGAGATTAATAAAAACAGCACTAAATTAAAAGTTCAGAGATATTTTTAATTTCATACTCTTTCACTAACGCTCTTTGGAGATAAATCATTTCTTTTATATGGGCCTTAGTTTTCACAACTATAATAGTTGGAAGCTTGACTAGATGATCTGTATGTAGTCTTCCAATTCTAAAATGTTCCACTCATTTGGATTCCTACAATAATTGCCCTTGCAATACATGCATGCTGCCACCAAGTAGTCGTAGAGACTATTAGTTCCTTTTATATCCCTAGTGGGGAGTGCATTTTGACATCAGACTTACCGGTCAGTAGTACAACCTGTTACTATAACTATAAAATAACAAAATAATCTGGTATTATTTCCTGTAAAGCAGAAGCTTTACATTGTCTGTGAATCATATCAGAATCACCTGTAGGTTTGTTTGGTTGTGTTTTAACATCTTTAGTGGAGTATAATTGCTTTACAATGGTGTTTAGTTTCTGCTTTATAACACCTGTAGGTTTTTAAACATAGAGGAAATCCATAACCCACTGAATGAGAATCTTCAGAGACAGGACATGGGCATCTGGATTTTTGGGCTCCCATCATCCGTATATTTTATTTTATTTTATTTTTTGCCTATGTACAATATTTGTCACATCCTCTTGAATCTTTAAATGCTTTTGTTTTAAAATTTTAGCATATTCTATAATCTTCACCTACTTTTCATAAGCTGTTATCTGTTATGTTTATTCGATCTTGTGTTTCTCCTGGTTGTCTTCTTTATTTTCTTTTTTTTTGGCGGGGGGGGGGGGGGCCCTGCCTCATGGCTTGCAGGATCTTAGCTCCCTGACCGGGAATTAGACCCCAGGGCCCCAGCAGTGAAAGCGCCAAGTTCTAACCACTGGCCCACCAGGGAAGTCCCAAGACTTCTGTTTTAAATGACTTTTTTCCCACTCTAATTCATTCCTGGGATCAGTTTCATGTTTGAACATTAAACCAACCTTGCATTACTAGAATAAAGCTACTTTGATTGTGATATATGATTGTTTTACATACCATGGATACAGTTTGTGCTTCTGTTTACACATTTTGCATGCATGTTCAAAAGAGATGTATTATGGAATACATCTCAGAATCTCTTCAGATTTTTACTAGGTTCATTCCAGATAGAAACAGAAACTGTACTTTTATAGAGCTGTATGCCTTCCCCTCTTTTTTGTTTTTATTACATTTATATATGTTACATACTTAACAACATATTATAATAATTACTTCTCACAAGCTTATTTTTTCAAAGAGCTTAGAGAAGAAAGTTGAGCAAATAAATATTTTTGAGTTTGTCGGGTAATCTATTTACCATTTCTGGTTCTCTTCCTTTCTTCCTGCGGATTCAGCTTATGATCTACTGTCATTTTTATTCTAACACAGCTTTGTTCTCACTGCCTTCGTTGTGCCATATCATCAAATATATGATTTTTTTTATGTTATATAGAGAACAATCCAAATATAGTCATATTGGTTAGGCACTTACTTTTTAAATTTGCTAAGAGAAGAAATTTGAAATTACAGTATCTTTTATAATTCCCTACACAACTGCTCTAGTCAGCATTCTTTGTTTTGTTTTTATGGCTTGAGTTACTGTCTGCTATCATTTGAAGAACTTCCACTAGTATTGCTTGTGAAGCCCGTCTGCTAACAGTGAACTCACTCAGTTTCTGTTTCTGTTTCTGAGTTATGGTGAAGTATTGATGACAAGTTGTGGAGTGGTAGGAAAAACTAAAATGCGATGTGCTGTATGATGTATGTTTCACTGAAGTGTCTTGGTCAAATTCTAATGATTTATGATAGAAATCACATAAAGCAAGCATCACAATTCTCCAGGAATGTTCTGTAGAATGCTAATGTTAATGATGAATATGTGATCCCAAATCTTTCACTTGTATTGACCTTATCTCATTAATTCTTCTCCCAACAATGCCATAACTAGAGTTGAGTTCTAAAGTGTACCTTCCTCTTTTCCAATAGAAATGGTCCCACAATTTCAGAAAGTTCTCAAAGGTGAAAAAGTGCACACGGCGCTTATCACGTTTGCAAATGCCAATGAAAATGCTAAGGTAACACTGTCCAAAAGGCAATATTCTTCTGTGAGGGCACCCAACTTTAAACAAATACACATATTCTAAATACAGCTTAAATCTGTGACATGTTTTGGCCAATGAAGTGTGAGCAGACATGATGGCCTTCAATGAGCAGCAGAGGCCTTAAATGGGCTTGTGCAGTTGGGCTCACCTCTTATGTTTCAGTGAACTTTGTGAGAAGACAGGGCCTGGGAGCTGCGGCCTCACAGTTGGGCTCCAGAGGAACATGTGTGTTACAGACCTCAAACTGACCCAAAACACGGAGCAAAACCAGCCATCTAGAGGTCTAAAAGAGAGCCACTGCAGCTAGCCAATAGGTCCAAGAAAAATAAATTCTTGTTTATGGAACTGAGTTTTGGGTCGATTTGTTCCAAAGCATCATCACAGCAAGAGCTGACTAACACAACATCCTCCAAATCACTGTTATGTAAATGGCTGCCACCATGCCTACAAGTAAGGCAATTGTGTACTCAAATTGTGAGAGTCCTTGAACTCTTGGTGCCTCTCCAACACAATGTACATGGCTAAATTTCCACAAATAAGTTCACTAATATACCACAAAGATCTCCCTAAGCTTTTATTAAATGTAATGCAAACTTCTTTCTTTTCATTTTCTGCTTCTACATAGTTAAAATGCTTTTTATCAATGTAAAATGGCTCTTACCTTTTGGCTTCTGTCGTGAGAGTCTTTTGAACTCTGAAACACTGTAGGATATCACCTATATATGGAATCTAAAACAGACAACAATTGAACGAATATAACAAAAAAGAAGGAGAGTCACCGATATAGAGAACAAACTAATGGTTGCCAGTGCGGAGGGGGAGGAGGGGGCAATACAGGGGTGGGGAAGTGAGAGATGTAAACTACTGGGTGTACGACAGGCTCAAGGATGTATTGTACAACACAGGGAATATAGCCAATATTTTGTAATAACTGTAAATGTAAAGTAACCTTTAAAAAGGATATAAAAATTTTTTTAAAAAGAACTCATACTTAAAATTCGAAACAATTTAAATGTCCATCAACAGGAAAATGCACATATAAATTATCGGATTTCCCTACATGGGAATCCTACGTAGCGAGGAAAGTACATGAACTAGACTAGTCATATTAATTAATTAATTTGCTAGGTTCATCCAGGTTCAACCTAGCAAAGATAACACTAAATAAAGCAAGTAACAAGAGAAAACAAAATAGAATACGATGTGCAGTTTAAGAATACTTAAAATTGTAGCCTACATAGAAAGACATCCATGCCACTGATGGAGACCAAGTTCAGAGGAGTGGTTACCCAGGGTCAGCTGGGGAATTGCTGTGCTTGGGAAAGTGGTCACCCCTGAGACTCTTCAACAGGAATGGTAATGTTTCACTTCACACGCTGGCTGGAGGACGGAGGAGTGTCTGCGGATGTTATAATGTGAGCACGCTGCATGTAAAACCCATTGCTGACCACACCTAGGGGAACTGATGCATGGGAGCTGGTAGTGGGTGGAGGCATCCAGAAGGTGGTGGTAGAAGAGGAACGTTGTACACGTAACGCCTAAGGCCTGACCAGAGGACGACCACTGCTCTAGAAACTGGACACAAATCCAACTTCTACGGCCAATCTTAGAAGACAAACTGAGGCATATTTAAAATTTTAACACTTTATGTGCGCAAAAATAGATTCAATTCAGGCACCACAAAGCGGAAGAGGTGAGGAGCACTCCAGCCACAGGAGCTGCAGAGATGTTTATTTTAAAAGGGCAGAAGCAAAGCAAGGAAAAGAGTGATTTGCTATGGCTTTAACGCCTAGTTGGTGGTTTGTGACTGGGTGTCCTCAGCGCTGTTCGTCACCCTGAGGCGCTGACAGGCTTAGATTTTGGTTGGTTTAAGTAGGCGGCCGCATCGCTAGAGACACCGCAGGCTAACGGCCTCCTTGCAGGGTTAATTTACTAACACCAATTGTCTTGAGTCCTTCCTCTTACTCAGTCACTTCACTTCCTACGCCTCACTTTCTCTTCTCTAAAGTGGATATTCAGTAGTAAATTCTCTGTGGAGGTGTCAGGACAAAACAAAGTGATTATTAGGAACCACGATCATGTCCTGAATGCACGGAACACGTCACCGTTTGCCAACCACCGTGTCAAGTCAGCAGAAACGACAGAAATTAAGAGCTCTCCGCAGAAATTCACACACCTGTGCACCAGGTAAGGGACCACAGGCAGACGTTCACTCAGCCTTTCCTGCGTCCCTCACGGAGTTCACGCTCTCTCCTGGGCGGAGCGAGCACAGACACTTTGCGGGAGTTTAACTACTTTTAAAATGCACTGATACAACCATGTCTCACTTTTGTTTGGTTCAGTCAGCAAACGCTTTTTGGAAACCCCAAATTCTCCACACCTCCTACCTTTTGCGCTGCCGTAGTCTCGAAGCTGCCGACACCGCTCCTCAGGCCGCGTCGTCAGGGGAGGCGGGTCTGCGTGCTGCTCCTCAGGCCGGGTCGTCATGGGAGGCGGGTCTGCGTGCGGACGCACGGCGAGCGCGCAGAAGTCCTCGAGCCCCGCCCCCACGGGCCCGCCCGGAGGCTTAAGCCGCAACCCCGCGGCTCGGGAGGGCGTTGGTGCCCGCGCCAACACCAGGCCGCGCGTGGGCTCCGGAGCGCGGCATGGAGGGCTCGGCCTAGCTGGGGCCCGTGGCCCTATGTCTTCTGGCTGCGACGCCGGTCCTGCGCACGATGCGGGGCCGCAGCTGCCGGGTCGCAGCCGCCGGGCGGCGGGCGCCCGAGGGGCTGGGAGGCGAGCCGGGACCCACAGGCGGGTGTGGGCATCCTGTCTGCAGCCAGCGTCCCCGAGGCCGCGCTCAGGCCATGATCACTCGGTGAAGCTGCGCCCGGACAGCACGGCCGACTCCTTCTCGCGCTCTGAGGACCTGTGCGCGCTGCAGGACTCGGTGCCTCTGCCCTCCGTGCGGGCTTCCCTGAGGGAGGGCCTGCTGGACTTAACGCCGACCGCCTCCGCGGGGTAGACTGGGCGCCACTCCTGAGCACCCTCTGCCCCTGATCTGTATCCAGAGCTTCTTCCAGCCACGGCTTGTCGAGACAGGTTTGTACTTCCCGCTTCCAGGGGCCCTCGTGTGGGGGCTGAGAAGCGGGGTTTTAAATGGTTGAAGGTGGAGGGTGGGCACTAGAACCGGTGCCCAGTGACCGGGTGTACGTGCACTAGACGGGGCGTGCGGCCTAGGACTCCCTGCGAGCTCGGTGACCCCGGCCGAGTGCCTTAAGGCTTCAAGGTCTCAGTGTTCTCATCTGTAGCGTGGGCTTAACAGGACCCAGCCTCTGTGGCGGTTACAAGGATGCACTGTGTTAATGCTTCTAGACTCTACAAAGTAGAACACTTAGCACAGTTTGGAGTATCGTTCATTGTTGCACAGATGTTACCTGGTCTGTTGAATGACTTTGCCTGGTACACACCAAAGCGATTAGGAAATGGATATATCCCAGCTTCATTTCCTTTCCATTCAAACGGGGCTCAGGAAAAAAAAATTTTTTTTCAATAGGTGTATCATATATAGTGGGAAGAGCACCGGTGTCAAGGCAGCTTAGGGTTTGAATTCCAGAGCTTATGCTCTCTGTGGCCTGGACAGGTTTCTTTTGCACTACAATCCCCACACTTGTAAAATGACATTAAAAACCACTCTTTCTGTGGGTTCTTAGAATTAATTAAGCAGGTTATGTGGGTAAAGTATCCTGGCACTTGAATGAGTTGTCAGAACCAAGGGCTGCTGGAGACCATGCTTCTGCCCTAGGTAATCTTCCCTTCTACTGGGCAGCAAGTAAACACAAGCACAGGAGTCAGTGCTCTGGAAGAAGTGAGTTCTGCTGCTACAGAGCACAGAATCTCTTTTTTCTTTGATTTAATTTTTATTCTATATTGGAGGATAGTTGATATACAATATTGTGTTAGTTTCAGGTGTACAGTAAAGTGATTCAGTTATACATATATCCATTCCTTTTCAGATTCTTTTCCCGTACACTTTGTTACAGGATATGGAGTAGAGGTCCCTGTGCTATGCAGTAGGTCCTTGTTGATTATTTTATATATAGTCGTGTGTATATGTTAATGCCAAACTCCTAATGTATCCCTCCCCGCCATCTTTCCCCTTTGCAGAGCACAGAAACTTGGAAGGGCAAGTTCAGGGTAGGATTCTTGGAGGAAGTGCCGTCCTTTCTAAGGCTATGTAGAAGCTCCTGGGGTGGCAGGAGAAAGCAGTGTGTGTTGAAGTTTGAGAAACGTAAGAAAATATGGCAAAACTAATGTACAGGACTGGAACTCAGGGTTTGGGAAAGAAATGAGAGTCGATACTGAAAACTTAGTGGGGCCCAACAGAAAGGCGCCTTGTTTGTCCTGTCAGAAGTTTGGATGTTTATCCTGAAGGCTGCGGGAAACACCAAAGAACAGTGAAATGGAATTCTGGTTTAGAGGCTCACTTGGACCTCCATGTGGAAGGCAGTTGATTGGGTGCAGGGTGAATTGTAATCTAAGGGTCCCACTTAAGTTATAAAAGGTGGGACCGGGTTTTGCAGATCTGAGAGAGAATGGGTGAGGCCTGGTGACCAGTTAGAAAAGGGAGGGCAGCAAGCGTGGGTGACAGTTTACAGCTGCATCTTTTTGAGAGATACAGAGCACAGTAGAAAGGGATTGGGGGTGGCAAGAGGATCTTACTTCATCTTCAGTGCTTTAGAGGGGCCTGGTAGACAGGTCTGGGCCCAAGGTACAGATGTGGGCTTTTGGGAGGACAGGTGTTTGATGGCATGGTAGAGACTTAGGTTATCCACAAGAATATCCAAAGAATCATAGGTCTGAGAGTTTTCTTAAGTGGGTATATTTGAGGATGTTTATAAGCTGAGAGAAAGTAGCCAACAGAAGAAGGGTGTAAAGATCTAGGAGAGGAAGTGATTGTTCATTTGTTTTTGAAAAGCTGAACACTTATCGTGTGCCTGGCCCATTTCTAGGATCTGGGGTTCACACCATCTGTTATCTCTTCCGCAAGGACAGTTCAATTCATCCCCTGGTGAACAGAAGTCAGATTATTCTTTGCATCCCATTCAGGTGTAAGAACTGTTTTGTACCTCTGAAGGGAAGCAAGCTCTATCCTTTGGTCACCTGCTGATGATAATAGCATTGGCTGAGACCTGACCATTTACAACGAAGGCACTTCTGTAGGTAATAAGTTCCAGGAGGGCCCGAACTGAGTATGTCTGTTTCAGCATTTAGCATGGTTTGGCATCTGAGAGGCCGGTACATTATTGGCATATAGTAGACTTAAAAATGAATATTTGTGGATTGTCTGAATGAGTGGATGTGTGTGATTCACATCCTATTTGCAGGTCCTATGCCCTGCAATGGATTTTCAGTGTCAGGTTGTGAAAGTATTTATGACGGGGATTGGCATTGTTCCCTATCTAATGGATAAAGATTACACATGAAAGGACTTTACACTGACATCCCAAAAGCCTCATAGGAATTACTTAACAAAAAAATAAAATTGGATTCTGTATAATTTCTAATTTGTAAGCTGGCCAGAACACTGGTATTTCAGTCAGTCCTCTGGTAGTTCCGATGACGTCCCCATGATCACCCAGGCATAATCAGAATGGCTTTAGGATTTGGGAGCCAAAATGTTCCTCAGTATTTACGGCTTTGCTCGTCCATTTAAGAAAATGGACTATTGAAAAAAGTAGCTTCAGACACAATATGGCATTTTATGATTTAGCATGAAATCTGAGAAATATAGAGGTTATCGGAAGCCTGCAATGGTAAAGTTCCCTCTGCTATTGAAGTTATTGTCTTTAAACAAAGATTCTACATCACTAATGCTATATATATTTTTTTTATGATATTCAGGTTAATTTCCAATTCTAAGGAAGTAATTGGTTGGTTGGTATGAGAGATGGTGTGGCTTCCAAAGGTGAAAAGTATTATTTTGTTGTAATTTCCGGCTACCTAAGGATGGGAGAGGCCCGGGACACTGCAGTCAGTATATTATGTGGAGCAGGTTATATTGTGGTTTATTTATGAACTTTTACATGTTTATTTTCTTCTTTGCGGTATGCGGGCCTCTCACTGTTGCGGCCTCTCCCGTTGAGGAGCACAGGCTCCGGATGCGCAGGCTCAGCGGCCATGGCTCACGGGCCTAGCCACTCCGCGGCATGTGGGATCTTCCCGGACTGGGGCACGAACCCGTGTCCCCTGCATAGGCAGGCAGACTCTCAACCACTGCGCCACAAGGGAAGCCCACGTGTTTATTTTCTATGCAAGTCTGTGTGCTCCTTTTTGAGTTTTGGTAGATAAGTGTTTTGTAACTTTGGAATACTTGGAGTTATATACATATATATATATATATATATATATATATATATATATATATACTAATGTAGTAGTTAAAGCCGTGGAGAGTGTACTAGTCTACCTAGTACTCCCTGTCGGAATGCCACACTTGAGGCCAGATGCCAGCCTTCCCAGAACATTTGTGGTCTCCTTTCAGTTTTTGACCTGCTCAGATTGAGTCCCTGTAGACTCTTCATCAGCTTGAAACCTGATCTTCCACCCCTTCCCTGACCTTGATGGTTACCTTCCTACTTTAGGCCTCAGGTGCTTTAGCTATAAAATGATATAGTTGCCCTTAATTCTAAAGTTTTCTTTCTAAAGGGCTACAATGTGGTGGCTCCTTGAAAATGTTTCTCTTTGCTGGTTTTAATTTTGTAGAGAATTGAAACCCCAGCCACTCTAAAAGACAGTAAGTTACATTGGATAAGGAAAGTGTGCTTTTGTAGTTAGATTAACAGGGATGGAAGATGACTTAGTATGTTTTAAGATACTCATGATCCGTTCTCGTGAGAGTCGGGGGAAGAAGGGGAAGAGAGTTAATAAAATACCAAACGACTGTGACAAATTAAGTTCACCAAGATGTAGGTGATTAGTTACTACTTGAATAAGCCACACAAATCCAATTCAAGTTGTCCTTTATTTTTCTAAGAAGGATCCCAGTGAACTGAGTCCCATGTTCAGTGACTCCACGTTCAATGGCTTAGTCTTTAAAAACTGTTATGTTGCTGGAAGAAGAAATATTGCCCATCAGTCCTAATTGATGTTTAGCTATCATGCACATTTGAAATAAATTTATTACTTTGCCTGATCTCAGTGTAATACATTCTAAAGGGGCAAAGAGCACACGAAAAGTTATGGAGTCTCCATCTTCTACACTAAAGTGTGCAATAAATTACATATTATTTGGCTGTGAAATTCACAAGCCATAGAAACCACACCATTAGCAATGTATACAGTGGTAAACAGCAGGTAATGAGAATGATATAAAATAAAACAGACTGTGTATGTTGGCACTGCTGCCAATAAAACAATCATTCAATGCATTCATATGCATCTACGCTAGGTAAGCTCTTTAGGGCAATTGCTATGAGTTCTACATACCTGTCAGGATATTATATATAGCCCACTTTCTACGGCATTTATTCAAAGACTCTGAGAAAGCGTTACTCTGGGTAAATTCAGACCTTTTCTCAATATAGAATTTGGTCAACATGCATTCTGAACAGCAAAATTTCACAGTATTTTCCTACACTAATTTCCACCTCAGCAAATGCAGGATTAAGTATAATGGATTATAAGGAGTTAGAAAGGAAAGATGGAAGAAAAGAAGGAAGGTAGAAAAAAGGTGGGTATGGAGTACTTCAACATTTACGTAAAGAGTGGACCTAAAACTAACCTGAGGTTTCCCTGAGCTATTAGCATACGCTATAGAAACTTAAATGAAAAAATAAAAAAAACAGCAAGGGAAACTCAAAGATTCTTTGTTTTTTCACTTTACTGCATACACACGTCCACCTTAAACAATCTATATGCTTATATCCAATAAGAGAGCATTGTTTTGCAAGGCTATTTGGGTTCTATCAGCATGTAAAGGTCGGACAACTCAACTTTAGCAGAGTTAGCCTTCAGGTGAATAATTGCTTCTTTCAGGTTGCGAGCATTTGAATTTTCCAGAAATGTTTCCCAAAATATGAAAACTAAAAGAAGGGTCCTAGGACAGCGTCCTTTAGAAGTTTTATAGTATCAAGCCTTTTGGAGGAAGAGAATCTTTGTCGATTATCAACACAATGATTCCAAGCAGGTCAATATTTGCTGACAATATTATATAACAGAACCCACTTCACCTCCATTATACTGACAATGATCTTCCTTACTTCAACCTTGTGCTTCTTAGTAAAGTTGAAAATACTGAGCCAAGAACAGACAGTGACAATGCCAGAGACTCAGATGTACCTATAGGTGCCTTCAGACAACATCAGCCACCCAGGCTAAAGTCCTGGTTTAAAACATCCCAACATGAATGAATCTCAAAAACCATATGCTGAGCAAGTGAAGCCAGATCAGAAGGGCAGCCACTGTATTATTCAACTTACATGAAATTGTAAACTGGGCAAAAGTCATCTCTAAAGATAAAAAACAGATCCGTGGTTGCCTTGGGGTAGGAGATGGGGATACTTTTGCAAAAGCCTAGGAGGAAACTTTCTAGGGTTTTAGAATTGTTATCTATCTTTATGGGGGTGGTAGTTAAACAAATGTATACATTAATTAAAAGTCACTGAACCGTTGACTAAAAATGTCTGCATTTTATTGTATGTAAATGATACCTTAATAAGGTTGATTACAAAATGAACCAAAACCAAAACAAAGCAGAAGAAAAACCTCTCAAGACCTCAAAGGAAATACACTGTTTTCTCCCAGGGTACCAGATTGGAAATGAGGCATTGGTCTGTTCTACCCTCAGATTATCCCTAGGATTATCTAGTCTATTTTAAAGCACTAGAGTCCCCTATCAGGAAAACTCACCCCATGTTTAATTACTTTGATTTCTTCTCTGCCTCTTCTCCCAAGACAGTGAAGCCATTCACGGAAGGAAAACCAGCTTTTTCCAACTTTGCATCACCACATATTCTTTCCAAAGCTATTATTTATGGAATGGAATTTGGCTACACTTTGTAAAACTCTAGCTTTTTGGGCCTTACAAATCTTAATAGTTAACCTATTGCCTCCACTGGAATTTGGAAAAAACTTATTTTGAAAAGGAATAGCTGAGACTTGACATTTTTTGTGTGTGATTTTCTCTTCCCCTAAGATAGAAGTGAGTAGGAATGAGAAACACATACATAAAGAAAAATAAATTATCTTGCTGCCTTTGCATGGTTATAATTTATAGGAGGCCCTTTTCAACAATAATCTATTATCAGAATCAATAAAATATAATCTCCATGAAGGCCAGGCCAGGATATTTGTCCCTTTTTCAGCAGATTGCAATACAAACCACATTCATGGATATGCTTCTTGATGATCTTTGTAACCATTTCCTCATGCCTCTTCACCTTAACTTCAACCTGGTTTTTCACCAATGACCTCATATTTCCTTCTCTATCACTTGGTTGTGGGCCTCTTTTCCAACTCCAACTCCAACTCGCATTTCACTCTGGCACCAAAGGAAGACTCACACCTTCCTGCTTTTTAGTCATACCTCAAGGTCATTACCATATTGTGATCACCCTGAAGAATAGCCAGACAATTGTTATTTCAGAGCCGTCTGACAGTTTGTAGCTCTAAAAATTAACTAAGAACCACATTTGTCAAAAATATCCTAGTTTAAGATTTTGGTAATACAGCAACAGTAATTCCGAAGTCATTTATGACAATCAGTGTGGGAAGCACCCTCCTTCAGGAAGATCCTTTGCCATACAATACTCTTTCCCTGTCTGGTAATAAGGAAGAATGGCCGAGGAAAGTAACCTTTTGTGGAAAGAAGTACTTGGCTTTGAGAAGGCTTGATGTTCATACATTTTTCTTGAATGAGATTCCCCATTAATTACTTTATCCACAAAGAGGTAATTATCAGAGTTATGTAAGCAATTAAGGAGATGCTACTCCACATTCTTTCAGCTTGTTGACCTTTCTCACTTTATTTCATGTGGCTATCTGAAACATCAGTGATTTACATGCCTTTTTTTTTTTTACAGATTTCTCTGTGTGTGTGTCCCCATGATGAAAACATCATTAAAGTAAAATATCATGAATAGACTCTTAAGAAGCAGAGTCTACTGAAAGTCCTGGAAAATATGAAAGCACTAATATTCATGAACAACTCTACACTCTGAAAGTTACTCCAAATTTTGTTGATCTCTCTTTTGTCTAGGAGTTTTTCATATTTTCTACCATGATCATTTGTTAGTTTTATAATTACATAATAAAGGCATTACATCATACAATCTTTTGTTATCCATTGCAGTTTTAAAACTATTCCTTTCCTTGTCCTCAGCAGATATGTCATAGATTACTAGTACACAAGCAAAGACTTTCAACGTAACAGTACTTTATAGTGAGAAGAACTATACTGAGCTATCTCTATCCTAAGACAATGCACTAGGAAAGCACTAGGAATTCTTAAGCACTAGGAATACAGAGACGATCAAGGGGCAAGTTCCTTGCCTTCGAGTATACATGATCATTATAGCAAATGCTTAAATAGCACTTAGTATGTAACTCACCACAGCAGTCTTATTATCCTCCTTTTTAATAGGTGAGCAGAGGAAGCCACAGGGAAGTCATAGGGTAAAGCCAGAATTTGAACCTAGGTAGACTAGTACACTCTCCACGGCTTTAACTACTACATTATTATATATATATATATATATATATATATATATATATATATATATATATGTATATAACTCCAAGTATTCCAAAGTTACAAAACACTTATCTACCAAAACTCAAAAAGGAGCACACAGACTTGCATAGAAAATAAACACGTGGGCTTCCCTTGTGGCGCAGTGGTTGAGAGTCTGCCTGCCTATGCAGGGGACACGGGTTCGTGCCCCAGTCCGGGAAGATCCCACATGCCGCGGAGTGGCTAGGCCCGTGAGCCATGGCCGCTGAGCCTGCGCATCCGGAGCCTGTGCTCCTCAACGGGAGAGGCCGCAACAGTGAGAGGCCCGCATACCGCAAAGAAGAAAATAAACATGTAAAAGTTCATAAATAAACCACAATATAACCTGCTCCACATAATATACTGACTGCAGTGTCCCGGGCCTCTCCCATCCTTAGGTAGCCGGAAATTACAACAAAATAATACTTTTCACCTTTGGAAGCCACACCATCTCTCATACCAACCAACCAATTACTTCCTTAGAATTGGAAATTAACCTGAATATCATAAAAAATATATATATAGCATTAGTGATGTAGAATCTTTGTTTAAAGACAATAACTTCAATAGCAGAGGGAACTTTACCATTGCAGGCTTCCGATAACCTCTATATTTCTCAGATTTCATGCTAAATCATAAAATGCCATATTGTGTCTGAAGCTACTTTTTTCAATAGTCCATTTTCTTAAATGGACGAGCAAAGCCGTAAATACTGAGGAACATTTTGGCTCCCAAATCCTAAAGCCATTCTGATTATGCCTGGGTGATCATGGGGACGTCATCGGAACTACCAGAGGACTGACTGAAATACCAGTGTTCTGGCCAGCTTACAAATTAGAAATTATACAGAATCCAATTTTATTTTTTTGTTAAGTAATTCCTATGAGGCTTTTGGGATGTCAGTGTAAAGTCCTTTCATGTGTAATCTTTATCCATTAGATAGGGAACAATGCCAATCCCCGTCATAAATACTTTCACAACCTGACACTGAAAATCCATTGCAGGGCATAGGACCTGCAAATAGGATGTGAATCACACACATCCACTCATTCAGACAATCCACAAATATTCATTTTTAAGTCTACTATATGCCAATAATGTACCGGCCTCTCAGATGCCAAACCATGCTAAATGCTGAAACAGACATACTCAGTTCGGGCCCTCCTGGAACTTATTACCTACAGAAGTGCCTTCGTTGTAAATGGTCAGGTCTCAGCCAATGCTATTATCATCAGCAGGTGACCAAAGGATAGAGCTTGCTTCCCTTCAGAGGTACAAAACAGTTCTTACACCTGAATGGGATGCAAAGAATAATCTGACTTCTGTTCACCAGGGGATGAATTGAACTGTCCTTGCGGAAGAGATAACAGATGGTGTGAACCCCAGATCCTAGAAATGGGCCAGGCACACGATAAGTGTTCAGCTTTTCAAAAACAAATGAACAATCACTTCCTCTCCTAGATCTTTACACCCTTCTTCTGTTGGCTACTTTCTCTCAGCTTATAAACATCCTCAAATATACCCACTTAAGAAAACTCTCAGACCTATGATTCTTTGGATATTCTTGTGGATAACCTAAGTCTCTACCATGCCATCAAACACCTGTCCTCCCAAAAGCCCACATCTGTACCTTGGGCCCAGACCTGTCTACCAGGCCCCTCTAAAGCACTGAAGATGAAGTAAGATCCTCTTGCCACCCCCAATCCCTTTCTACTGTGCTCTGTATCTCTCAAAAAGATGCAGCTGTAAACTGTCACCCACGCTTGCTGCCCTCCCTTTTCTAACTGGTCACCAGGCCTCACCCATTCTCTCTCAGATCTGCAAAACCCGGTCCCACCTTTTATAACTTAAGTGGGACCCTTAGATTACAATTCACCCTGCACCCAATCAACTGCCTTCCACATGGAGGTCCAAGTGAGCCTCTAAACCAGAATTCCATTTCACTGTTCTTTGGTGTTTCCCGCAGCCTTCAGGATAAACATCCAAACTTCTGACAGGACAAACAAGGCGCCTTTCTGTTGGGCCCCACTAAGTTTTCAGTATCGACTCTCATTTCTTTCCCAAACCCTGAGTTCCAGTCCTGTACATTAGTTTTGCCATATTTTCTTACGTTTCTCAAACTTCAACACACACTGCTTTCTCCTGCCACCCCAGGAGCTTCTACATAGCCTTAGAAAGGACGGCACTTCCTCCAAGAATCCTACCCTGAACTTGCCCTTCCAAGTTTCTGTGCTCTGCAAAGGGGAAAGATGGCGGGGAGGGATACATTAGGAGTTTGGCATTAACATATACACACGACTATATATAAAATAATCAACAAGGACCTACTGCATAGCACAGGGACCTCTACTCCATATCCTGTAACAAAGTGTACGGGAAAAGAATCTGAAAAGGAATGGATATATGTATAACTGAATCACTTTACTGTACACCTGAAACTAACACAATATTGTATATCAACTATCCTCCAATATAGAATAAAAATTAAATCAAAGAAAAAAGAGATTCTGTGCTCTGTAGCAGCAGAACTCACTTCTTCCAGAGCACTGACTCCTGTGCTTGTGTTTACTTGCTGCCCAGTAGAAGGGAAGATTACCTAGGGCAGAAGCATGGTCTCCAGCAGCCCTTGGTTCTGACAACTCATTCAAGTGCCAGGATACTTTACCCACATAACCTGCTTAATTAATTCTAAGAACCCACAGAAAGAGTGGTTTTTAATGTCATTTTACAAGTGTGGGGATTGTAGTGCAAAAGAAACCTGTCCAGGCCACAGAGAGCATAAGCTCTGGAATTCAAACCCTAAGCTGCCTTGACACCGGTGCTCTTCCCACTATATATGATACACCTATTGAAAAAAATTTTTTTTTTCCTGAGCCCCGTTTGAATGGAAAGGAAATGAAGCTGGGATATATCCATTTCCTAATCGCTTTGGTGTGTACCAGGCAAAGTCATTCAACAGACCAGGTAACATCTGTGCAACAATGAACGATACTCCAAACTGTGCTAAGTGTTCTACTTTGTAGAGTCTAGAAGCATTAACACAGTGCATCCTTGTAACCGCCACAGAGGCTGGGTCCTGTTAAGCCCACGCTACAGATGAGAACACTGAGACCTTGAAGCCTTAAGGCACTCGGCCGGGGTCACCGAGCTCGCAGGGAGTCCTAGGCCGCACGCCCCGTCTAGTGCACGTACACCCGGTCACTGGGCACCGGTTCTAGTGCCCACCCTCCACCTTCAACCATTTAAAACCCCGCTTCTCAGCCCCCACACGAGGGCCCCTGGAAGCGGGAAGTACAAACCTGTCTCGACAAGCCGTGGCTGGAAGAAGCTCTGGATACAGATCAGGGGCAGAGGGTGCTCAGGAGTGGCGCCCAGTCTACCCCGCGGAGGCGGTCGGCGTTAAGTCCAGCAGGCCCTCCCTCAGGGAAGCCCGCACGGAGGGCAGAGGCACCGAGTCCTGCAGCGCGCACAGGTCCTCAGAGCGCGAGAAGGAGTCGGCCGTGCTGTCCGGGCGCAGCTTCACCGAGTGATCATGGCCTGAGCGCGGCCTCGGGGACGCTGGCTGCAGACAGGATGCCCACACCCGCCTGTGGGTCCCGGCTCGCCTCCCAGCCCCTCGGGCGCCCGCCGCCCGGCGGCTGCGACCCGGCAGCTGCGGCCCCGCATCGTGCGCAGGACCGGCGTCGCAGCCAGAAGACATAGGGCCACGGGCCCCAGCTAGGCCGAGCCCTCCATGCCGCGCTCCGGAGCCCACGCGCGGCCTGGTGTTGGCGCGGGCACCAACGCCCTCCCGAGCCGCGGGGTTGCGGCTTAAGCCTCCGGGCGGGCCCGTGGGGGCGGGGCTCGAGGACTTCTGCGCGCTCGCCGTGCGTCCGCACGCAGACCCGCCTCCCATGACGACCCGGCCTGAGGAGCAGCACGCAGACCCGCCTCCCCTGACGACGCGGCCTGAGGAGCGGTGTCGGCAGCTTCGAGACTACGGCAGCGCAAAAGGTAGGAGGTGTGGAGAATTTGGGGTTTCCAAAAAGCGTTTGCTGACTGAACCAAACAAAAGTGAGACATGGTTGTATCAGTGCATTTTAAAAGTAGTTAAACTCCCGCAAAGTGTCTGTGCTCGCTCCGCCCAGGAGAGAGCGTGAACTCCGTGAGGGACGCAGGAAAGGCTGAGTGAACGTCTGCCTGTGGTCCCTTACCTGGTGCACAGGTGTGTGAATTTCTGCGGAGAGCTCTTAATTTCTGTCGTTTCTGCTGACTTGACACGGTGGTTGGCAAACGGTGACGTGTTCCGTGCATTCAGGACATGATCGTGGTTCCTAATAATCACTTTGTTTTGTCCTGACACCTCCACAGAGAATTTACTACTGAATATCCACTTTAGAGAAGAGAAAGTGAGGCGTAGGAAGTGAAGTGACTGAGTAAGAGGAAGGACTCAAGACAATTGGTGTTAGTAAATTAACCCTGCAAGGAGGCCGTTAGCCTGCGGTGTCTCTAGCGATGCGGCCGCCTACTTAAACCAACCAAAATCTAAGCCTGTCAGCGCCTCAGGGTGACGAACAGCGCTGAGGACACCCAGTCACAAACCACCAACTAGGCGTTAAAGCCATAGCAAATCACTCTTTTCCTTGCTTTGCTTCTGCCCTTTTAAAATAAACATCTCTGCAGCTCCTGTGGCTGGAGTGCTCCTCACCTCTTCCGCTTTGTGGTGCCTGAATTGAATCTATTTTTGCGCACATAAAGTGTTAAAATTTTAAATATGCCTCAGTTTGTCTTCTAAGATTGGCCGTAGAAGTTGGATTTGTGTCCAGTTTCTAGAGCAGTGGTCGTCCTCTGGTCAGGCCTTAGGCGTTACGTGTACAACGTTCCTCTTCTACCACCACCTTCTGGATGCCTCCACCCACTACCAGCTCCCATGCATCAGTTCCCCTAGGTGTGGTCAGCAATGGGTTTTACATGCAGCGTGCTCACATTATAACATCCGCAGACACTCCTCCGTCCTCCAGCCAGCGTGTGAAGTGAAACATTACCATTCCTGTTGAAGAGTCTCAGGGGTGACCACTTTCCCAAGCACAGCAATTCCCCAGCTGACCCTGGGTAACCACTCCTCTGAACTTGGTCTCCATCAGTGGCATGGATGTCTTTCTATGTAGGCTACAATTTTAAGTATTCTTAAACTGCACATCGTATTCTATTTTGTTTTCTCTTGTTACTTGCTTTATTTAGTGTTATCTTTGCTAGGTTGAACCTGGATGAACCTAGCAAATTAATTAATTAATATGACTAGTCTAGTTCATGTACTTTCCTCGCTACGTAGGATTCCCATGTAGGGAAATCCGATAATTTATATGTGCATTTTCCTGTTGATGGACATTTAAATTGTTTCGAATTTTAAGTATGAGTTCTTTTTAAAAAAATTTTTATATCCTTTTTAAAGGTTACTTTACATTTACAGTTATTACAAAATATTGGCTATATTCCCTGTGTTGTACAATACATCCTTGAGCCTGTCGTACACCCAGTAGTTTACATCTCTCACTTCCCCACCCCTGTATTGCCCCCTCCTCCCCCTCCGCACTGGCAACCATTAGTTTGTTCTCTATATCGGTGACTCTCCTTCTTTTTTGTTATATTCGTTCAATTGTTGTCTGTTTTAGATTCCATATATAGGTGATATCCTACAGTGTTTCAGAGTTCAAAAGACTCTCACGACAGAAGCCAAAAGGTAAGAGCCATTTTACATTGATAAAAAGCATTTTAACTATGTAGAAGCAGAAAATGAAAAGAAAGAAGTTTGCATTACATTTAATAAAAGCTTAGGGAGATCTTTGTGGTATATTAGTGAACTTATTTGTGGAAATTTAGCCATGTACATTGTGTTGGAGAGGCACCAAGAGTTCAAGGACTCTCACAATTTGAGTACACAATTGCCTTACTTGTAGGCATGGTGGCAGCCATTTACATAACAGTGATTTGGAGGATGTTGTGTTAGTCAGCTCTTGCTGTGATGATGCTTTGGAACAAATCGACCCAAAACTCAGTTCCATAAACAAGAATTTATTTTTCTTGGACCTATTGGCTAGCTGCAGTGGCTCTCTTTTAGACCTCTAGATGGCTGGTTTTGCTCCGTGTTTTGGGTCAGTTTGAGGTCTGTAACACACATGTTCCTCTGGAGCCCAACTGTGAGGCCGCAGCTCCCAGGCCCTGTCTTCTCACAAAGTTCACTGAAACATAAGAGGTGAGCCCAACTGCACAAGCCCATTTAAGGCCTCTGCTGCTCATTGAAGGCCATCATGTCTGCTCACACTTCATTGGCCAAAACATGTCACAGATTTAAGCTGTATTTAGAATATGTGTATTTGTTTAAAGTTGGGTGCCCTCACAGAAGAATATTGCCTTTTGGACAGTGTTACCTTAGCATTTTCATTGGCATTTGCAAACGTGATAAGCGCCGTGTGCACTTTTTCACCTTTGAGAACTTTCTGAAATTGTGGGACCATTTCTATTGGAAAAGAGGAAGGTACACTTTAGAACTCAACTCTAGTTATGGCATTGTTGGGAGAAGAATTAATGAGATAAGGTCAATACAAGTGAAAGATTTGGGATCACATATTCATCATTAACATTAGCATTCTACAGAACATTCCTGGAGAATTGTGATGCTTGCTTTATGTGATTTCTATCATAAATCATTAGAATTTGACCAAGACACTTCAGTGAAACATACATCATACAGCACATCGCATTTTAGTTTTTCCTACCACTCCACAACTTGTCATCAATACTTCACCATAACTCAGAAACAGAAACAGAAACTGAGTGAGTTCACTGTTAGCAGACGGGCTTCACAAGCAATACTAGTGGAAGTTCTTCAAATGATAGCAGACAGTAACTCAAGCCATAAAAACAAAACAAAGAATGCTGACTAGAGCAGTTGTGTAGGGAATTATAAAAGATACTGTAATTTCAAATTTCTTCTCTTAGCAAATTTAAAAAGTAAGTGCCTAACCAATATGACTATATTTGGATTGTTCTCTATATAACATAAAAAAAATCATATATTTGATGATATGGCACAACGAAGGCAGTGAGAACAAAGCTGTGTTAGAATAAAAATGACAGTAGATCATAAGCTGAATCCGCAGGAAGAAAGGAAGAGAACCAGAAATGGTAAATAGATTACCCGACAAACTCAAAAATATTTATTTGCTCAACTTTCTTCTCTAAGCTCTTTGAAAAAATAAGCTTGTGAGAAGTAATTATTATAATATGTTGTTAAGTATGTAACATATATAAATGTAATAAAAACAAAAAAGAGGGGAAGGCATACAGCTCTATAAAAGTACAGTTTCTGTTTCTATCTGGAATGAACCTAGTAAAAATCTGAAGAGATTCTGAGATGTATTCCATAATACATCTCTTTTGAACATGCATGCAAAATGTGTAAACAGAAGCACAAACTGTATCCATGGTATGTAAAACAATCATATATCACAATCAAAGTAGCTTTATTCTAGTAATGCAAGGTTGGTTTAATGTTCAAACATGAAACTGATCCCAGGAATGAATTAGAGTGGGAAAAAAGTCATTTAAAACAGAAGTCTTGGGACTTCCCTGGTGGGCCAGTGGTTAGAACTTGGCGCTTTCACTGCTGGGGCCCTGGGGTCTAATTCCCGGTCAGGGAGCTAAGATCCTGCAAGCCATGAGGCAGGGGCCCCCCCCCCCGCCAAAAAAAAAGAAAATAAAGAAGACAACCAGGAGAAACACAAGATCGAATAAACATAACAGATAACAGCTTATGAAAAGTAGGTGAAGATTATAGAATATGCTAAAATTTTAAAACAAAAACATTTAAAGATTCAAGAGGATGTGACAAATATTGTACATAGGCAAAAAATAAAATAAAATAAAATATACGGATGATGGGAGCCCAAAAATCCAGATGCCCATGTCCTGTCTCTGAAGATTCTCATTCAGTGGGTTATGGATTTCCTCTATGTTTAAAAACCTACAGGTGTTATAAAGCAGAAACTAAACACCATTGTAAAGCAATTATACTCCACTAAAGATGTTAAAACACAACCAAACAAACCTACAGGTGATTCTGATATGATTCACAGACAATGTAAAGCTTCTGCTTTACAGGAAATAATACCAGATTATTTTGTTATTTTATAGTTATAGTAACAGGTTGTACTACTGACCGGTAAGTCTGATGTCAAAATGCACTCCCCACTAGGGATATAAAAGGAACTAATAGTCTCTACGACTACTTGGTGGCAGCATGCATGTATTGCAAGGGCAATTATTGTAGGAATCCAAATGAGTGGAACATTTTAGAATTGGAAGACTACATACAGATCATCTAGTCAAGCTTCCAACTATTATAGTTGTGAAAACTAAGGCCCATATAAAAGAAATGATTTATCTCCAAAGAGCGTTAGTGAAAGAGTATGAAATTAAAAATATCTCTGAACTTTTAATTTAGTGCTGTTTTTATTAATCTCATGTATTAGCTTAAACTTCAGTGTGACAGATTTGGGATTGAATTCTTGCTCAGATTTACTGATTGCGTGCCTTTTAGTAAGTTACTAAAACACTTTTTTTTAAAAAAAAAAGATTTATTTATTTATTTTTGGCTGCGTTGGCTCTTCCTTGCCATGCGAGGGCTTTCTCTCGTTGCGGTGAGCGGGGGCTACTCTTTGTTACGGTGCGCGGGCTTCTCATTGTGGTGGCTTCTCTTTGTCGCTGAGCATGGGGTCTAGGTGTGTGGGCTTCAGTAGTTGTGGTTCACGGGCTCTAGAGTGCAGGCTCAGTAGTTGTGGCACATGCTCTTAGTTGCTCCGTGGCATGTGGGAGCTTCCCGGACCAGGGCTCAAACCCGCGTCCCCTGCACTGGCAGGCAGATTCTTAACCACTGCACCACCAGGGAAGCCCTACTAAAACACTTTTAACTTCGCTTTTCACATATGTAAAATGGTGAGCCTTGGCTGATATAGAATATGAGATAACCTAGCACTGTTCTTAACACATACACGTAGTTAACATTTTTTGGCTCTCATCCCTCTTAAACAGCCTCTATCCTCTTAACAATGAAAGTGTGTTTCAGCTAGCAAAGCACCCCAGAGCTGACCACATTCTGGCAAGAGATATAGGATTCTTTTTCTTGCTGGTGGTTCTTTATACCTGATATTTGAACTGCACTGAAACACGAACATCTCTTGTTTATACTGTATCAATGGATTGATGAATTTGATAGATGAATTTTAAAAAGTAATATGCAGGAAAAAAAAGTAATATGCAGGAATGGAGCTGCCTTACTCTCAAGAAATATAATTCGATAGTGGTGGCTAAAACGATAAACAGTGTTTGGACAGGGAGTCCATATTGGATGTGAACTACTTGTACTCCCATTCGTCTATTAAGAATAAATAGAATCCTTTCAAAATCTGTTTTAAAGCGCAGTTATTTCCTTCTGACTCATTTAAGTTACCTGCAAGAAAAAGACAGTCTCCTGAATCCTTGCTTAAGAGGCTTTTAATATAAAGCAGATACTTTTTTGCAACATTTCCCAAACTTTTCATTATCAAATTGGCTGAGGCTTCTCAACGATTATCATTTCACAACAATATCTCCCTTTTCACCTTTTTTAAAAGAATTGGCCTCGTAGATGTGCCCTTAAAACAGAGCTTCACTCTCAACTTATTTTAAATTTTGTATTCAAACAGTATGAAGAAAACAGGATCAGGGAATTTAGCCATAAAAGTGAATGGATTACTGATACATGCTACATCATGGATGCAACTAAGTGAAAGAAGTCAGGCACGAAAGGCTCTATATTGTATGGTTCCATTTATATGAAATGTCCAGCAGTGGCAAATCCATACACACGGAAAATATTATACATTAGTGGTTTCCAGGGGTTTGGAAGAGAGGGAAATAGGGAATGACTCCTCAAAATGGGTGTATGTTTCCTCTTGGGGTGATGAAAATGTTTTGTAGTTGGACAGTGGTGATAGTTGCACAACATTGTGACAGTAGTAAATTCCACTGAATGGTACAGTGAATTGTAAAATGATCAAAATGGTGAATTTTGTGTTATGTTCATTTTACTACAATAAAAAGGAGAAAGAATTAGGGAAAGACTTAGAGTTTGGGAAACTAAGGTGAACTGGTCAAGAAAAAGACAGCTCTACTGTTCAGTGTTCTCTCAGCTCTCCCAGTGCATTGATCCTCAGCAAAAAGTAGCCTGAACTTGTCGATGATAGTCATTCAACACAGTCCAGGGAAAAGTAAATAAAATAAAACCCAACTCTTCTTCTTTAGCACATCTATGAAAGGTTAACTTGCTGCTCAGCCACGTGGACATTCATGAAATCGTTTCACTTTAGGTGTCCTCTACTTCAGTACTTTACTCACAGCTCATTCACACATGTAGGCAACAGCATTCCTTAATTCGATGGAATCTGCAGTGCTGGTTGTGGTGGGTCTCATGAAAAGAAAAGGGAAGGAGGAAAAAGCCTCCACATTGACTTGGTGGTCTTGACGAAATGGATGCAGAAGACAGCTTGAGTGTCAAACTGGAAACTGTTATTTTCCTTTTCCTTTTCTTTTTATCTTTCCTATCAGGTCTTCTGCCCACTTCCCACCCCCTTCTCTCAAACAGGAAAGACACTAATTAGCTGCTTTTTTGTGTTTTTGGTAAAACACCTATTGTTTTGCGTTTCTTGTTGTTCGGTGAACATTATTGTTTTTACTGCCAAATGAGCTTCAGTGGTTGATGTAGGGGGTCTCTTGGGAACTTAACATTTTCCAGTTTAAGTGGAAAAGCTTTCTTGTTTGAATTGGCTTTTACTGGGTGCTTCAAGGTTTGCTCTTGGTTCTTTGAAGGGGGACTGAATAGCACTGTGTTTCCTTTGAGGTTCCAGTGAATAAAGGATCCTATGTCCTGGGCACTTTTTGTTGTTTTTGCTGTGTGTCCTCTCTAATAGCCAGATGCAGATTCCAGGAAAATGACATACAAATGAATATAAGTAATCTAATATTTTTACAATTTGCTTTGGCCATACTCCTGGTCTTATTCTACTTGTAGCAGATGGCTTTAAAGAGCATTAGCTATGTATATATTAAAAATAATATAAATATACCAATATTAAATATTATATTGATGTATAAATGTAATATACTAATATTTATATTAATGTATAACAATTATGTATTATATTAATATATATTTTTGCCTAGCATATATTATATACAAAATATATGAGTAATGAAATGTATTTCTATGGTTAATATGTTCATAATATTAATATGATATATCCTATAATATTGATTATAAAACAATTATGTCATAATATATAATTATTATCATCTGATATAATACACTATAGTTAATATATTCTGTATAACACAATATATAATGTATTAGTATAATTGTATTATATAATATAAATATAATACATATATAAAACTATATATCTTTTAGCTATACATTACACATACCAGTATGTATAGCTATTTATAATTTTATTTACAAAGGAATCTGGTCATCATAACAATTGATGTAAAAATATGCAATATTTTCAATCAAATGGGCCTTAACCTCACTACCTACACATAACTACTTTTAAAATCTTGAACCCTGTCTAACTCATGCTTCCACATCTCTCAACCTGCTTTTCTACACATGCACGTAGACACACGTTTATACACGATATATATGTATACTACCAGTTTTCAGTTCAATGTATATAAATATATAATATATAATTATATTCCTGTGTATGTATACAAATATAAATCAAAGGTATGTGTATAGGTATGTATTTCATATGTTTATATAAATATATCATACAAATAATGTATGTGATATACATACATACACAGAAATACACTTATTTAAACAAAAGGGACCTAAATAAACATAGTTCTCTAAGAATAAAAGGTTATGTCTCACTCTTTCAATAACAGTTTATAGTTTTCTACTGTATGTGCTTCTATAATTGTTATGAACATTTCCCATTTTTGTTGAATGTTAAGTTGTTTTAATTTTTTGCCGTTTTTTGTTTTTTGTTTGTTTTTTTGGTACGTAGTCCTCTCACTGTCGTGGCCTCTCCCGTTGCGGAGCACAGGCTCCGGACGCACAGGCTCAGCGACCATGGCTCACGGGCCCAGCCGCTCCACGGCATGTGGGACCTTCCCAGACCGGGGCACGAACCCGTGTCCCCTGCATCAGCAGGCGGACTCTCAACCACTGCGCCACCAGGTAAGCCCAGTTTTTTGCCATTATTAATGAAGTTCTGAAGAATACGGTGGGCAAGATTACTTGAAAAACTCTCCTAAAAGAAAAGGGTTAGGTATGCTAGGTTAAATGTACACAACTTATTTTTAAGTGCGTGGTTGATTTTGGAAGTGTGCAGTCGAAATTTCCAGGACCCATGAAGGAAGGGTGGTACATGTGTGAGAGTTATAGCTCTATTAAGAGTGCATTGAAGATCTTGATAGCTTAGAACAGAAGCTGGAAATCCTGTTTTTATGGAGCCAAATGGCAAATATTTTAGGCTTTGTAGACCAAAGAGGCAAAATTGAGGGTATTATTTAGGTACTTAGGTAACCATTTAAAATGTTACCAGTTAAAACGTGAAAATTATTCATAGCTCATAGGCCATAAAAAATAGGCAGCTGTCTGGATTTGGAATACAGGCCGTAGTTGAATGACACACCTGGTATAGAGACTTGTTTTTAAATGGCCATGACCACATGGGAGGCAGGAGGTAAGACTCCATCCCTACTAGATGGGAAGTTAGAACTAAACCTACCTATCCCTGGCTTCACCTGTAATGAAAGGGTGTGCCAGGAGAAAAAAATATCTGCTGGCAAAGGGAGACTAAGACCAAATTCTCTTGGCCTCTGCTCTGGGTAGGAAACAGGTAGGAAATCTTGAGAATTCTGAACCGCAGATCTGTGTTCACAGTGTTTGGGTTGCAAATTTATTTGCGGTCTTGCAAACAGAAGCTAAGAAATTAATTTAAAATGCTCCCAAATCGGTGGTATTCCAAACACAAAACTAAACCTTTTCTGGAGAGGTAGACCTTCAACACAGGCCTATAGCGTTCCCACAGATAAAGTTTAGCTAAACGTGAGCTCATGATCTAAATTTACACAATAATGAAGAAATCAGCTACAAGTGGAGAGAATCAGCAAAAACAATCAATACCAGAATTAGATTCCCAAGGCCATCCATCAGATGTTGGAATAATCAGGTGCCAGGCAGAAAATATACATAAAACTAGAACTGAAACAAGGAGCGAGGATGTTTTAAAAGACTGGGTAGGATCTTTCAGACATTTTTAAAGTACATGTCATTGATAAAGCTAAAAACTCGAAGGTCGTGTAATACAGCAGATTAATCGTGGAGAAGAGTGAAATTATGCTGTTTTTAAAAATATGGCAGATCAGATTTCCTGCCTAATTATATAAGTTGATTTATCTTAAAAAATACACAGTATTTTAAAGACTTATTGGCTGTAAAATAAGTTAAGGGTATTTCAAAGGGCTTCTCTGCAAAGAGAAGTGAGAAGTAGCAAAACACAGAAAGTCGAGGGGAAAAAATGTCAGTATATACATTGCTATAGGGTGAGCTAAGCCTTAGGCCAGCAACTGTGAGGAGGAGCTGACCCTTAGATACGTACAACTAAGCTGGAACCTTCAAAAAGTTCAACTGTTTATAAGTAAAAAGATTTATTAAAATTAATAACCAAGTGTTTTAATTGACATCAGAAGAGTAAAACAATAAACCCTGAGAACATAGAAAAATAGACAATAAAGATATGAGCAGAACTTAATAAAACAGAAAAAAGTATAAAATTGAGGTGATTTAGTAAGTCAAAAGAATATTCTTTGAAAAGATTTAAAAAAACAAACTTTGATTAAGCAAAACAAAAACGTAAGTAAACAATATACAGAAAGAATCAGGACAATGTTATAGCAGAGAGTACAAACAGAGAATATATGAAATGCCAGTAAATTTGAACATTTCTGTAAAGTGGACAATTTCCTAGCTCCTAAAGTTTACCAAAACTGACACAAGAGGAAATTTGTAGCTGGAGTTCTTGCACCAGTAAAGGAATTAAGTCAATAGTTTACAAGCTTTCACCAAGAAAATACCAGACCCGGCCAGATCATTTGGGAGGTGAATTCTATCCAACTTCTGTTAAACAGATAACATCAATATTAACAAAGAAAAACTTCTAGGGAGTAGCAAAGGAAGAATGCTCCTTTATTCATCTTATGAAGTCTATATAATCCTAATACTGAAAATAGATTAGGACTGTAAGGAAAAAGAAATTTACAGGTCAAATTTACTTGTAAATATAAAAGGAAAAATTTTAAACTATGATATTAGCTACCCAAGTTCACTAGAGTAAGAAAAAGCACGAGCAAGTTAGGTCATCCAATGTAGTTTAATGTCAAGAATATATATCAATAGATTGAAATCACCACATTTTATTTCTTTCATGTGTCTCTTTAAAAAATTGGTAAGTACTTATATTGATCTCTCTTGTACTAGGCACTGTGCCAAGTCACTTACATATTTACTCCTTTAAACCTTCTATCGTCCCTGGGGGAAAGTTCTATTTTGCTTCCATTTCTTAGCTAAGACTCTAATCCCCAGGAAAGTAAAGCAACATTTGTGAGTTTTTGTGGATGGTCAGTGACGGGACCAGTACAGGAACATCCAAAGTCTGTGCTTGGAAACAGTGCCCCATGTTGACGCTCACATTACAGATGAAAGGAAAGGAACCATGCACTTACCATATAGATTAAATCTCACATTACAGGATAAAGGAAAGGAACCATGCACTTACATTATAGATTAATACCCACATAACAGGTTAAAGGAAAAAGAAACATGTGCTTCTCTCAAAAGTTGTAAAGAAGGCATATCCATTTCTAAATATATTTCCCAATTTCTTTTGCTTGTTTTCTGACCTTTGTAGTGCATTTTGCCATGAGGAAAATTTTAATTCTTATATAATTAAATGTATCCTTTTTTCTTTGTATCTTAGAAAGGTATTCCTCATGAATAATTTATTTCAAGTCTCCCAGGTTTCTGATACTTTTACACTTTCATTATTTTTTCACTTTTAACTAGTTGCTGTGTCTAGAATTTAGTAATTCTATGATAGCCATATTTTCCCACTATTGTTGAATAATTTTTGCTGCTGATCCAAAACGTGAATTTTATTTTAATCTCAATTCCCTTATGCTCTCGCATCTAATTTTAAGATGCTTCCTATCTCACTGGTTGTTTTGTCTATCTAAAACAAAATGCTACCTTAAAAATAATGTAATTATAATGTAATAAATGTCATTAGTAAACATAATACAATATATAATAAATAGCATAATATAAAATAACAAAATATAATTTACCATATAACAAGGTCAAAGGAGAGCAAAAGTATACAATCACTTGAAATATCCCCCAAAAGATATTTTATAAAATTCAATATTCATTTGTAATTTAAAAGAAAGAGTAAAATAGGGATTGATGAATGCTTCCAAAGTAAGAAGAAATTATATGTCTAAAAGAGAAAGAGGTAAGTGATAGACTTTAGTAACACTGGCAATAAATGCAGGACAAGATGAGGATGCCTGATATAATGTTAAAGAAAAAGTATTATGTAACATTGTGTTTGCAGCACTGATGAGTTCAGTGAAAAGAGAATCTCATAGAAAAGAGTATCTCGTTCTTCTTAATGTATGTACACGTGTCCATTGCATGAACATAACAGCTTATTTAACCAATATGTTACTGATCTGCATCTGGATTTCTAGGTTTTCATGGAATTTTATTATGCACAGTTGCTTCAAACACTAGGACTTCCTCTTATGTTTATATCTTTTGAAAGAAACAATATCTCCGCAGACGATTTATCTGTGCTGGCTGCTAGCTGACTTTGGGTACTTCTCAGTTCTTCCCTTTACCTTCCTAGTCAATATGAAAAGGGAAGGCAAGAAGGTCTCCTGTTTAGAGACTGTAAAGGTAGGTCTTGGTGATAAAGTCTTGGTGGTAAAGGCTAAAAGTATTAACCCAGAACAAATGTTTTTCCAGCTGTAACTGTGTGTGATTCCCTTGGCTTGATTCCGTAGAGGATGTAAGACAAGACTGTAGAATCTGCCCTCAAAGTGCTTCCAGTAGGATGAGCTAAGTCAAGTATGGTGGCATATCTAATTCAAGACAAACTATAACGTCTCCTTTTCTCTCCTGGCAAAACTTGGTGGAGTGAATGTAGAAGTCACTGTATGCTTTAAATTAAAGCAACACAATAAATCTTGTATTGGAAGGTGCTTATTCTGGTCTCTTTGTGGAGACGAATTGGAAATTGTCTAGAAGAAGGAAAATTAGGTTAACCAAAGTTAAACTCATAAATAATTGAGCATTAATTAAATATCTGTGGTCTGTGTTTCTCTTTGATCATAATTTCTCCCAATTTATAGACCTCTTTGATACCTGATTAATCCTTGTCAAAGATGCAGTTAACAATGATTATTACTGTGTATTAGGTTTTGCCTGGGCCCTGAAGAAACTATCCTAAATCACCAGCTATGATTGTCACTTGATTTCCTCACAGAGAACAATGAAAACTCCTTGTCTTAAGTGGCTTGGGATGTGAAACTAGTTAGTCTCTTAGATACTGTTAGAGGACCCTACAGAGCCCATTGGTGAAAGTTTGGAAAAGCACTGGGCTTCTTAAGATTGATTCTTGTAGTGCTTCAGGAAAGATCACTGAACCAAAAGGATAACGGTGTTTCTGGTTCTGTTGTTAGTGTTCTCCATGGAAACATTGCTGAAGCTTCTGGACTCAATTTCCTTCCCCATGTGTGAATGTCACTGAAAAGATCCAACTCCATTCTATCCCCATGTAACTTCAGAAACTAAGCAGAATGAAGACTCAAAATTCATTTCA